>NW_010322098.1:5720-6610 GCF_000700745.2 Antrostomus carolinensis
TCCTGTGCCTCTGCCTTTGAGGAACCCCAACATCTCAACAGAGAATCATAGAATGGTTTGGATTGGAAGGGACCTTAAAGATCATCCAGTTCCAACCCCCCTGCCAGCAGCAGGGACACCTTCCACTAGACCAGGTTGCTCAAAGCCTCATCCAACCTGGCCGCGAACACTTCCAGGGAGGGGGCATCTACAACTTCCTTGGGCAACCTGTTCCAGTGTCTGACCACCCTCACAGTGAAAAACTTCTTCCTAATATCTAATCTAAACCTCCCCTCTTTCAGCTTAAAGGAAGGAAATGGGAGTTGGAAATGACCAGGACACCTGGCCCTTAGGTTTTAGGTCAAGAGTGAGCAGTGCCTGGGGCTAGGAAGGAGTTTCCCCGGGTAGGATACGCTCTGCCAGCACGACTTTGCTAACAGAGTTTGGCGAAGGTGGGACTCAGACTTTCCTCAGAAGCATCCAGCCTTGGCAGGAGAACGTTGGACTTGCCAGTCCCGTGCTGTGTTCCAATCGAGTAATCCCCCAAAATAGGCACAGTTGGCTTCAAAAAAAAAAACCAAACCAACAAAAAAAAAGGAAAAAGAAAGAATCAAATAAAAGCAGTTGGTGGGTTGGGTAGACATCCTAGACCCGGAGAGTCGAGGAGGAAGCAGACAGTGGTGGAGAGAAACGGCCTGTTTTGTCTCACTGTCCAAAACTACATCATTCATTAACACACCACAATTAATGTTCTGCCTCGGAGGCATACAAGTGTTGAGCTTATTAGCACCAAGTAGAAAGGTCTGAGGCTTTAATATAGTTTGCAAGAGGATTAAGAACACAAAAGGGGCCATAAATTTACAACCAAATATAAACCAGCTGCTGTGGGCTGGACTGGGTTGGGGAGGGGG
>NW_010322099.1:0-236 GCF_000700745.2 Antrostomus carolinensis
TAATAAAAAATAAAAAATAATAATAATAATGCATTTGTTTTTTCCCCCAGAGTTGAGCTGTGCTGTGAAGAGGCTGGATTTTTCTTTCTGCCTTCCTCTTCCATCTATCACTTCTATTAAGCTGGTCCCTAAATTAGAAGTGTTCTCTTGTCACTGGCTATTCCCTTCCCTGGGAGATTTTTTTAGATGCTGTGCACTCTGGTCAGCTCTTAACCCACAAGAAATCAAGCTCCTAA
>NW_010322099.1:258-2319 GCF_000700745.2 Antrostomus carolinensis
CTTCAAAGTTATTTTCTCCCAGTTTCCAAACACAATTAGGGCTTTTTAATGGATTACTATTAATTTTCAATATTTTTTTTAATTTTTTTTTAAAGAAAAAAGGGTTTGTGCCACATCATTCCCTCCGTAATGACAAGAGCAAGAGTTTCAACACTGCAGCAGAGAGCTGCTCCTACTTCACATCTCAGAGGCCTCACCAACGTTTGGCTCCATCAAGTTCTCACAACACAAAACCAGTTAAAAACTCACCAGTGATTTACTGAGATCTTTGGAGGACACCAGCTGACATATTCCAAACCTTCAGCCTGCTTTAAAAGCACAATCTCAGCTGCTCCTCAAACTCCAGCACCACTAACGGTGTGGTGGGCGCTGGGACAGCCCAACCAGCCCAGGCTCGCTGCCCGAGGAGCGCTGTGAGCTCACATCATCCCCCTGATCCAGCTCCAGCACCAAACAGCCCCAAGAGAGAGTGGGAGCAAAACTGAAACTTCTTCTCTAAACAATTAGTAAAAAAGGGGGAAACCACCAGTGGTTGTTTTCAGTTTCTGATGGAGCCCAGAAGGCGTCTCTGAAGAACCGACAGGAACTCACCTGAGGGTGTGAGTGAGCTCCCCGTGCTGCTGGGATTTGACATCAATCGCCTCCTTTTTGAGAGGAGCCCCATGAGCCACGTGCCAGAGAACAGAGAAACCCAGAATGGCCTGGACTGGAAAAGCCCTTTAAACTCATCGAGTCCAACCATGAACCCAACACTGACCAGTCCCCTATGACTAACCCATGTCCCTCAGCACTGTGTCTACACGACTCTTCAATCCCTCCAGGGATGGGGACTCCACCACTGCCCTGGGCAACCCCTTCCAATGCCTCAGAACCCTTTCAGCAAAGAAATTCTTCCTCACATCCCATCTCAACTGCCCTGGGCACAACTGGAGCCCATTTCCTCTTGTCCTGTCCCTTGTTCCTTGGTTGAACAGACCCACCCCCACCTCTCTGCACCCTCCTCCAAGGGACTTGGACAGAGACAGAAGGTCTCCCCTCAGCCTCCTTTTCTCCAGGAAACACCCCTGGACCAGCAGCTGGATGATTTCACCCCAAAGTCTCAACCTCTGGCAGCACAGCTCAGCGTGGATGAGGAAAACTCCCAGCCTGGGAGCGAGGGGGCAGACAAGGATACGTGTGTACGGCGTCAGCTTCACTCAAACTCAAGGCAGCAGCTCCTCAGGAATTATTTTGCCCCCAAAAATATCTCAGGAGGAAACAGGCCTCTCTTTAACCCACAGGAGTGGAATGGTTTTGATGTGTATTTGCTCCCTGCTTACATAAGCAGAAATGGAAATCAATGTGCTTTGGACAGTCCAAATTCAGAACAACCCAGATCCTCAACGGTTTTGAACACAAACAAGCTTTGCAGAGTCAACAGCTCTTCTAGGGCAACTCCTAAACCTCTCAGTAAAAGCAGCCACAGAGAAAACTCCATGAAGCATCATTCCACTGCTGTGAAATCTGCTCCTGGTCAAGTGCAGAATTTCACTCTTTTCATGGAAACCTCATCCAGAGCAGCTACACCTGGGTGGAAAACATGAACTCTGCCTTATGAAGGAGCTGGAAATACCACGATGGAAATTTCAGCAGCAGCTCAGGAATCAAACAAAAAGCTAAAAATACTTCCTTAGGAAAAATAATAATAATAAATAGACACATGCTAAAATAAGAGCAGATCTGAAAACTAAACTGGAAAAGATCAAACACGACAAGTCAGACGAATCCATCCAAGAACCAAGTGCCTGAGAGAGACTCTCGTCACCCGTTCTCCTTGCTGGGCTCATCAGCCACAGACTGAAACTTCCAACTGCAGAATTTGTACCATCTACAGAAAACCCACCGAGGCTTCACCAGAGAGACTTGAAGGGAAGCAGGTTTTTGGGTAACTTTACAGACTCCACAAAAGGAACTATGAGCCTTGACTTACCCCCTGTGTGTCACGCGACTGTGCCCAGTTAAGTCCCAGGGCAGATACCTCCTGGTTCCTGACTCACGTTGTGTTGGGTTTGTGTGTGGGGG
>NW_010322100.1:0-18368 GCF_000700745.2 Antrostomus carolinensis
CAAACCATTCTATGATTCTATGATTTCCAGGAAAAGTATGAGTGAGATGCTATCCTTTTTCTGAAAATAGGCCCTTTTGCCATGCCAGCTGTTAAAAGCATAAACATCCATCTCTTTCTGACTCTTAATTTAAAAAAATATGGTTCTTCTGAATAGACAGAGTAACAACATCAGACATTCATATATACATCATTAAAGATGAAATATCAATATAGAATTTCAATGTAGTTTTAGAATTCAGAAGAAATACTTGCAAAAGAAAGTAGATCTTAAAACTCCTGATTGTGTAGCTGTCGAGTCTGTTCAAAATCAGAATCAGTATTAACTTACCTAAAAGAAATAACTAAAGGTGATGATAACCTAGAATTATTCATTGCATTAAGCCTGGGTGTCCTTAAATTTGTATTAAATTCAATTTAAATAACATCAAACCAAGATGAAGGAAAGAGTATATGATTATTATTTTCATTTAGATAACAACAGTAAGTTTTATTTTCCTACTGTGAGGCAAGGCGATGCGGACTTTTTTCTATGTTGCAAATAAATATTATATCCTGTACAATTTTATGGGAAAGTTTTACATTATTTTTCACTTTCTATTCTTTCACTTTATATTTTCAAAAGTATTAATTAAAACTCAGAAACTGACTTGTCTATAACTCAAATTCTCTCTCTGCTATTCATGCCTTGCTACTATACTACTCAATTGCATCATTATAATTGAGCTTTTTGTTACTTAATACATAGAAAATCAGAAGTGAAAAACTAATACTTTGGAGTAATTTGCTAGCTCCTTTGTATTGAAAAAAAAAAGCTACATCTGAGACTCCAAGACTCTAATTCCAAAATAATTAAACTCTCATCTGCTGAAAATTCACTCAAATCAACCTACCAACATCCCTATGGTTTTCCTAAAATTAAAATGAATGTAGTATCTGACCTTATATCTCCATGCCTAATTTAGAGTTTATGGCATTCAGTCTGAGAATATTTTGACACGGTTACAAAGTTTTCCACTCATTGAAACAAGAATGCCGTACCTTCAGACATGTAAACTTACAGATATCTCTTCTTATAAGCACATACAACAGCTTCCTATCACAAGGTAGTAGCCCTTTGTAAACTTAGATGCCTAAAGTTAGGGTCCTAAATCCACAGTAAAAAAAGCTACACCTGTAAATCACTGCAATCAATGCGATCTCATCTTCTTACAAATTTTTTCTTATCTATGTGTTTAGGTATGAATTTATAACTCTTTCTTTAGGAGGCATGGTTTAATCACTTTGGATTATTATTTTTGTTTGATCCTTCTTAATCATGAGAGCATGATTTCTGCAATATGGAACAGTCAATATACTTTAAATTTCCTCCCATAGATTCAGATTATAATTTCAAATTATTCTTTAAGCACTTGAACATCTGCAAGAAATGCTTAAAATCTGTAAGAGAAAATGGAAGTTATGTCTTTTGATTTCTTTTTCCTTTCTTCAGGAAAGAAAAAAAGTCTTCAAGATAGTCTATTGGACAATTTTGAAATCAGACTGCTGTAGAAAGCAGTCATCTGCTTCCTCAAATAAGGTTGTTACATGATGTTGCATGCTACAGCACTATACTTGCATGCTGTTAGTATCTATATCTCCTGTGCAAATCTTTCACATGGGAAAAAATTCTGATAACATTGTTTCATATCTTTTAAATGGCCAAGTTGGCATTTTTTGATGAAAAAAAAGACAAAGAAGAAATGTCTCTTATTTGTAATTATCATTCTTAATTTGAGGTTTCTTTTCTTCATGTGGTTTACAGTACTGAGACTTCTATCAATGTTTTGTAATCCAAAAATACTGCTGCTTCAAAAAAGACCCTGGAACTCCTGTTGGGAGACTATAATTATTTATTCCAAATCTTCAGTTAGATTCTTCATAACATGGTGTTATCTTGTCAATTGTTTAGAACAAATAAGACCAAGCCAAATGTTTTCTGTGTATTTGTCATTAAGGCAATCTTGAATATTTTGCTGATAAGGCAATGCATGTGAAGAGTTATATCAGCTGTTCTTTGACGTAGTCATAGTCCAAACTCTGCAAAACTTCAAGCAGTTCTTGAACTGCCAAGCCCTTTTACAGACTTGTGCTAATGGGGAAATAAAAACCCGAAAGATTTAAGCATACAAACTACAATCCATTTCTTCCTCCAGGTTCATTGATCCAATTCTATTAGATACACAGATGCGAAGCTGAATTAACATGGTGGTGAAGCTGGTGTTCAATTAGTAAATTTACCATGAAAAGTTGGCACCAAAGAGATTTTAAGATAGAGACTTTGTACTACAGAGTCTTTGGTGTTAAAATGAATATGTGGAACTGAGCTCCTAATTTTAGGAAAAATATCAAACTGGTAACTGCCACTTATTGCTCCACTCTTACACCAGGAAATGATGCAAATACCTTTTTACAAAAATCTTTTATGCACAATACTTAATCATTTCCTTTGGGAGAATATTTCTGAGAGGCTGTTACCACCAGTACCCCTTGAACTGAAGCTCCCTTTAATTTCACTTGGATGTGCTTTGAGTGCAACATCTTGCTTACACAGTGCTTTGGTTGTTGTGATGTAGTTTCACACACTCCTTTGCTAAGGTCCATGATGACAAGCTTCTTTCTTTAGTTTTTAACCTCAATATCCTTCCTCTTGTGTTCATTGTCCATTTATATCACCCACATCCACCTCTCTTTGACTTCATTCTCCCCTGCTTTCCTTCCTCTTCCTTCTGCCTTTATTTTTCCATTCAGACCCTCCCTGACTGTCTCTTACTTTGTTTTTTTTAAATCACTGCTTGTGAAATGGAGTGTTCTCTGTTGTCCTTGATGCATTTAGTTGGGAAAATGTTATTTTATTCCAAGATGTCAGAGAAAACAAATGAAACCTCAGCCTAAATATCAGGACTCACTTTTGAGCTGCAGGAGACCTAAGGTTACCAAGCAGAGTAGACAAGAATCCTTGTATGCTCATCATTACACAACAGTGGCTCACATGAGTCAAGATCTTCAGATCTTCTTAACATACAAATATGCTACTTCCACAACAAACAAAAAAAAAAAAAAAAATTCAGACTAATCATAAATTTGAGAAAAACTGAGATGATGTGTCAATCAACATGGAGAAGAATATGCTGTCCCTTCCACTAAACACAGTGAGAATGAGCTGTTTATTGCACATGAGTTCACTTGCATTCAAATTATTTTGAATGACTGCACCAGTGTTGATGGAGAGGTATTTTCCTGCATTCATAGAATTACAGGAGTTCTCTGCCAGGTTTACTAAGTAAATATGGAATCCGTGTCAGATCAGACAACAATGCAGACTAAAATTGTACAAGGCTGTTGTGCTGAACAGACGCAAGATTTTGACATAGCACATCTGCCAGCTGGAGAAGTTCCACCAGAGGCACCTATGTGTCTTGCTCTGAGTCAGATGCTACACTAAGCTGACCAGTGATGAATTCCTGCAGCATATCCACATGGAAAGCCCAGGTGTAATGGGCTGGACATATGGCTTGGATCAATGATGTACATATGTTCAAGTACCTCCTATGCAGGGAAGTGGAGTGTGGAAAGAGGAAGCAATGGTGATCCAAGAAAGTGCTTCTAGGACACCCTAAAGGCAGGATTGATTGAGTGCAACCTTCCGGCCAAATCTTTTGAGTTCTTTGCCAGAAAGAGACAGCAATGGAGCATCAAGGTGAGGGAAGGCATAGGCCTCTTTGAACAAAAACAGATGCTGTTGGGCAGGAAAAGCATGTGGGAAAGAAAAAATAAAAAAGGTTGTGTGAGCCACAGCAGCAGCAATAGATCATTCCATGCAGCTAGTGAGTGGCATGGTGACAAGCATGGTCAAAAGCAGTTACCCTGCACAGGTCTCTGCAAGCTTTCTTTGCACCCACTGAGTTTGACTCACCCATCAGCTGAACAGTACAGCCTTCCTTCATGTGGAGGTACAAACTGTGAGTGATTCAACAGTTTCACACATATAAGAAATATCTAGGGTGGGTTGTTTTGGGGTGGGTTTTTTGCTTTCACTTTGTTATTGAAGCCAAATTCAAAGGAATATTAAAACAAAGTCAATTCAGAAAAATTAAACTTTCTTTATTCTCCTAAATTAATCAGGAAAATGCAAGCATTTTATCTTAAAAATTCCTGGGTTGTTTTCTTTCATTTTGCTAATGTTGTCAAAAACTCTGATCTCACTCTATTATTCTGGTAGCCTTCTCATTGTAAAATCACATCTACCAGATTTTAACCAGCCTGGGTATCCCAGCTAGTTGTTGATTTTAATGACATCCATATCTTCTACCTTTGTTCCAGGTGGGAGTCTTATCAGAAGTCATGGAGCAAATGAGAAGGGAAGCTGAACTACCTCAGAGACCTCTACAGTTCAGGACGGAAGTAGTCTGGAGAGGGTCTGTAAGTTGCAAGTCTGTACTTGCAACTTCTGAGGACATGACTAGAACCCAGCTCTATAAAACTGTGTATGTGCCTTAAGTGCTTCCTCATACACCCAGGTAACTGCATGCACCTAAGTCCTTAGGCCTTTAGCTAAGGTTCTACCAGCTACTGACTGTAAAAGGAGCTCAGGATGATTAGCTGAGACTTTGATGTCTGCCAGTAAGATATTAAATGTAGGACAAAAACACTGTGGGGATCTGAACTTTTTAAAGTGGAGCTTCCTAGACTTCCGCAGTCCCACTGCGCATATCAAAAGCTGTCTCCTCATTGGCAGGACACAATGCTTAGTCAGAGGTCATAAATTTAGCAGAGAGTGACTGGAAGTTGTGCAGGTACTGCTTACCTTCTCAGTCTGCATTTTGAAAAATAAAAAGTGGCATCTCTCTCCATCTGATTTTGGAAGGAATGGATCGTTTGATAATGTCAACCTGTACTCTGTGTTGCAGATCCTCATTTGCTCTTGACTATTACAGGCCTGACACAGCCATCAGCAGAGCACTTACCTGAACAAGATAAAAGACGTTTATCTCCTGCAAAATGTTGCAGGACACTTTTGGATCTGCTCACTGGCTGCAGTGGGGGCCAGTCTGAGGTGTCTAACCATCCCCCCACACTGTACAGAAAAATTTGACACCTGACTGAAGGCTGTTAAACCTCCTCCAATTCCTCCAGGGGTCTAACAGCAAAACTAGCTTTTTTTGCAATCATTAGCATTCATGTTGGATGAGAAGCTCCCTCCAGAGAAGCTGAAAGCTCCAAAAAGGAAAGATGTGTTCAAAACTTTAGCATTTTTATCTTTCCTGTTGGGAAAGCAAGGCAGTGTTCAGTTCTGAGAATAGTTAGTCTTTAGCAAACTGCAGATGACACTTTGCAGTTTTCTGGCTCATCTATGCAGTCAAGAAGTCTCCCAGTTTTATATCCCTACACCGTCTGATCCTTGTAAGCCCATATATCTCTTCAGGGCGTGAAAACCCATTGAGATGAAGTTACTGATTAAATGAACTGCATCAATGAGAAAAACTACAGTGTTTCAATGGGATTTGAAGAAGAAAGAAACATTGAGCAAATATTATTTCACTTCCCCATGATATTCATCTTTACTGCAAACAGGTAAATATAAGCTCAGTAACCAAGATAGAGAAACAAATGTCTATGCAGTAGTGGCAGAATACCATCTATCTACTTGTTGTCTCATTGTTATCCTTACTTAAATAATTTCTATGAAAGCGTTGTGCTACAATTTCTGTCTCCACCAAGTAACAGAAAAAAACAAATAGAATTTGAATATTATTTGAATCATAGAAAACCTTTCTCAAAAACTGTATAATAAAAAACAAAGCAACCCTAGGTGTTATGTACAGAAGGATAAAAGGCAGACGAGACCACATAGTTTATAAAGTGCATCAAGAGGAAACCAATACATTACTTTATAAGATCCTTACCTAGAGTTGCAGCTGGTCAAACTTACCAAGCTGAATAAAGCATTCTTGTTCAAAGACTTGGGGGCAAGTGTTTAGAGGAGCAAGCCAATCAGGAAAATAGCACCTGGAGTGGCATTTAGGCCAAATTTGAGTCCAAAATTTTAGTACCCAAACACTTTTCGTTGGCTGCTTCCTAGTCCTGAAGGCAACGTGAACCTTGTGGTGCTCAGATTTGCTCTAGTTTGAGCTGGGATGAGGAGCTGGGCACCTTGTTTACCAGCCTGATGGGAATTCCAAACTAGGCCTGACTGCCCTGAGAGACTCCATCTAATAAGTGCTTGGTATTTCTTGCCCCATGAATGAGTGCATACTGGCTGAGCTGCCTGACTTGGTTCACAACCGACAGAGTATGCCCAAGAAGTATTAATATAATCAAGCTGCCGACAGCATCATGAGAAGCTATGCCTTGATTTTAAAACCTCAAGGCAAAGGAAAATTAATGCAATTTATCCCATTAATTAACCTATGTAGTGGGAATAAGATATACAGTTCTGTACATCCCACTCCCATGGCTCAAGGGTTTAGGACACTGAACTGGCACAGGAGCTACATAGAACAGAACAAAATTTGCAACAATTTGCTGGCTCTGCAGCTGTTCAGTTGTTGGGCAGGGGATTTCGTTTATGGAAAGGACTATGTCCTGCTCATTCTTCCAAAGAAAATCAGCAGTAGCTTTATATTGGAGAGACAACATATAGCTGTGGTGCACAAGTGGGTGCAGATGCCTGGGCTGGGCTGCTTGTGCCCCAGGGAGGAGCAGGAATTCACAGAGCCCTGATCAGCTTTTCTTGGGCTGGTGGATGGGGTTTGATCCCATCCTGACATATCTAATCTTCCCCGTGGGCTGTACAGAATGCTAAATTCTGTTTCCAAGGACAAGAGTTTCAAAAGTTCTCCTGAATTATGATCAAATTGGATAACTTTGCCATTTTTGCAGCACCCAATAGCCAGACGCAGCTGTATAAATAAGAACAGCTTAGCTGAAGTCCGTATAACTTCACTGATTTATATCTGCTTAGATTTTGGCCTTGGAATATTGATTTATGATTTGATATCTTAGCACTTACTTTCACAGACAACAGGCCTGCTAGTTCATACAATCAGATAGATATTTTTTAAAGTCACTCTTCAGTTGTAATCACTATTTCTTTTTAACTTCAGTGCATAAAAATTACTACCAGCTTTAAAAACACCATAGAGTAGTCACCCTGATCTTTGACAGAGAGTTCCTAATTTTGCAGGATTTTGTATTTGAACCAGAACAGGAAACAGAGCAAGTAACCAATCAGTCATTTCTAAGTACAACTAGTATGTTAATTATACCTCCCTCTTCAATCCATTTGACTATTGTAATTTTAAATGCTTTAAAAAAAAAAAAAAATAAATAGAAAGGAAGAGAAAACACAATTGACAAACCAAATAATTAATCTGAGATTATTATTAAAATCTCTTGAACTTTTCCGGTGTACAACATGAATTTAAACATGTCAAAATTTAAGCCCATATGACACAGAACCCACTTTGTATTCAGATTCTAGTTTAGGAATAAAATGATGAAAGTATAATTATGTGGCAGAATTATGTTGAACACAACTGAGAGTTACGGAGGATTGGATTGCTTGTCTTTCTCCACCTTGTCCTCAGCCAAGTGGCAGGAAACAGCTGGTCAGAATTTTTGAGTGCCTTTAATGAAGTGAATACTTAGTCATTAGGATTTGGTGATTAAATGAAATAAGACTAATATTCCTGTGTGGATTTGCTGAAAGATGATTTTCCTGAAAGGAAGGCAACTCTCTGAGTGAGATTTAGCTAGGGAGTAAACTTACTCAAAAGTTCAATTCACAGAGAAAATTCTCAGGGAGTTCTATTTTTTATTGTTATTATTACAAGACTCCTTAAAGACACTAAATCAAGGCACAAATTAACTGATTTACTTTCAGTGTCTCACCTCAAGCAAGTACATAAAAATGGCTAAGCTAAACAAATAAGCTAAGTGAATTTATTCTGCTGTCTGGACCTTCTTAATGTTCTACTGTAGTGAATATAAAGCTCAAGGGGTTATTCCAAACTGGTTATGGGTTAAATAAATTTCTTCAAAACAAAATCTTGAAGCTGCAAGATGTAGAATTCTCAGTATATAGGAAAGTCATCCTGATGTTGGAAGTTTAGATATAACAACAGGCATCAAACAGTGACCAAAAATATGAAGTTGGACATTTTGCATCTGTTTATGTTTTACTAGAGGAGACATAAGAAATTCCAGATTCACTTTCATCATGTTTGGTACTTGCAGTTAATCTATATTCCAGATTTGCTTAACAAGAAATATTAGCTTTCTGGGAATTCACCCTCCCTCTTTAGCTACAGGTATAATCAATTCATAATGTAATCCATGAAGTAAATATTTTTGGCCAAATCATCAAACTAGACTTGCCATTCTTTTGCAGGAAAAAAACAAGGCAGGGAGAACAGGGGCAACCAATCAAACAAATGAGAAACAACAAAAAAACCTCAGGTTAAACTGAGTTCAACTAAAACACCAAAAGTACCGTCAAGTCACTCTGATGCTTAGTCACATGGTTCTGATAAGAATTTAATTCTATCAAATGATATACTGAATAATCACATTTGTTTTCAGGTTATTGTTTAAAGGCACCCCCAAAACTATCTCACAAGCAATCCCAAAAAATAATAGCATGCAAAAATATCTTAACCTATCATTTGCAAGAAAAAATGGCTTAATTTAATTGAGTATATTGTCCATCCTAAAGGGTCAAAATGTTCAAGGCATTAGCCACTTCACCTTCTAGAGCCAAGAAAGGATTTGAAAAGTCATAGCATAAATTCTTCTTTATCAAAAAATTTTAAACATGAAAAAATACCTCCACTTACAACTTCATCCACACCTGAATTAAATAACAGGGAGATTTTCTGACAACTTCAGTGAACTTTTAGTAAGGTTTGCAAACCGGCACAAGCCGCTTGATTTAATGAGTTGTCAGAAGTCTAAAGAGGTGTCACATTTAGCTATTGCACGTTATGCCCCTGGGTTTGGTAGGAGTTTATTGCTTAACCTGAAATAGTGAAGAGCCTGGTTCTATAAGTATCAAAGCAGACTGTAAAAAGTAACTTAAAAATACAAGTGTCAATAAATTCCAGGGAAAAATCACAAAATACTGTATCTATCTTATTGATCCTTTTTTTTTTTTTTTTTCCCTGTCATATTATTTCTCAAGGCTCTCAGGATTTTGGTGATATTTAAGACACTTTCTAATAGTATTATGTTGGGGAGGTTTTACATATTACTTAGCTCCTGTCAATTTTCATTTTTGCCTATAAGGAGCTATCATAACAATATAATCTAAACATCCACAGTACTCACTCGGACCTTTGAAAACCTGTTGCTTAAAAAGTTATTAATGCCTCTAAAGAGGAACCTATAAAATCTAGAGATATTTAAGCAAAATATTACAGTGGACTCTTATGAAACATAATCTATCATTTAAATAATTTTCTTCTTTTTATGTCTTTTGGGGTTTTTTTTAAGGCCGGCTTATACACAAAAGCAAAATAAATAGCTGCCTGGGGCAGAGGATTGCTGGGATTGCTAGAGGAATGCACTTGGGAGGGTGAAAGCGAAACTGAGCACAACATTGCTGCAAACAGATGATGTAGCCACAACTGCCGCATCCCTCTGAATGGAGCATGATCAACACGCCTGGCTCCCTAGAGCTGGCCCCCAGTTGCCCACATCAGGCACAAACTCTTTAGTCTTGGGAAGACAAAACTGAATTCTTCCAGAGCTGTCCTGAAGAAATCCTCCAAATTTCTAATGTGAAATCCTACGCAGTTTGGGTTTCTGTGCCCTTTTTCATTTGTTTTTAATGCTACCAAATAAAATACTGCCTTCTTAGAGGCAAACCTGAGTACAATTTTTTAACAAGCCTGGGATTTCCTCAGTCTAAGACAGCTCTTTCTCTGTGACTTCAGTGGAAAGAAAGACATCTCCAGCCAGCAGTAGCCAGCTTCACCTTCAGATGCTACGTTCCCTGATGTGGTGGCAAACAGCAGGGCATTACAGAACAGAGCTCCTTCAGTGCACAACAGTGCCTGGGTCCCTGCCTGAGACAAAGCCATAGAGGGCATAAGTAGTTGAGTTTGCTGTACTGTGCAAGACAGTGAGGCAGTTGACAGGGCAGAGAAACTATCCCTAAATTTGTCTTGCTTATTTTCTCAATCTTTCCTATATCCAGACAACATTTTATCATTTTTGTAAACAAATGAAACCTTATCATATGATGTCAAAGAAGCACAACACTTGGCTACTAGCAAGACAGGAGCACATTAAAGTGAGAAATTTTTAACTGTAAAGCCATAGAAAGTATGCCAGGCTCAGGCCTGTTCAAACACGTTTGAATCGCCTTCATGAAAATGGCAGTATTATCTCCTAATATGATAGCTAAATTATCCTAGATTGACAGGTTTTATATGGCATAATACACATTTAGCACTGTTGACTGGCCATTGCAAAAACATTTTGAAATAACTCTTTTGGTATCAAAAATACTAATCAAAGATTACCAAACATTCTGAAATAAAGCATCTGAAGCCAAGCTTTCCTGCAGATGCACGTAAGTAACAATCTCCATCATACAAGAGAGAAGTGTGCGTGCACACACATGTGCACATTGGTGTGCAAAATACCAGGAGAAACAGGGATATATGTATACAAAGATAGAAATCGGAGATCAGAATTCTTGCTGGTGTGATTATTAATCTGCGCAGCTGGGAACTGAGAGCTCCTTAAAATTTTCCTTCATATGATTTCCAACTCCCATTTTGTTTCTTCTTGGATGGCATCAAGGGCTAGACATTTATTCCTTTATATGCACTATGTCATGTCTCATTTCGCTGGAGTAGATGAAAGAAAGTAAGAGAAAAGTATACTCTTAGGTTTATTTTCCTTACTAGGAGTATTTTTTGGAGAGAGGATCACTGACTGACTGACCAACTGGGTCAAGGAAGGCATTAGATACACTACAAATACTTTGGCAGAACTAACACATCTGGCAGTTTAGCCCTGACTTGTCCATATCTCTTTCCCATTTAGGAAAATAACAAAATAACCAAGGCTCAAATGCTGCAAATGTTAATGTAAACCAGTAACCAAACTTACAAATGGCTTGGTGCCTGCATTGACACTAGCTATCTGTATACATTCTTGGACAGATATGGGAGTTCTATATATATAAATTTAGCATGGAACCTTGCTGCAATCTGTTAGTTACAGCATACTGCAGCACTGACACTGCTGGAGGAAACAAAGTCTCTAAATAGCTACAACAAATAGCTGCAGTCCTAGAAACTCTCACATCCGAGCATCAATGTCAAAAACTCTCATGCTAGATTTGGCAGTCGTCACTCAAATAAGGTAAATTACTTCACCAGAGTAACCGTTTATAGGATTAAGTAAGTCTCTGCTATTCTTTATTTCATCTTCAGCCCACAAAAAGACATATGAAAAGAGAGAACACATAAAAACATATATACGCAAAAATAAAGCACATATAGGCGTACATTCACACCCACACACACACACACACACACACACACATATATATAAACAGTCATAATATGGATGATGAGTGACAAAAAGCCCAGTTGTGTCATTTTCTTCTATCATTTGCTGCATTCTAGAATCAAGTTTAAACAAAACATTGGGGTCGAAAGGCCAAACATTGAAAAGTTAGGAAATCCACAAGTAAAGGCTAGTTTTTGAAACAGCACCTTGTTCTCAGAGATCTGTCGATCCAGCAGACGAACAAGTGGGATGATGCAGGGCCTAGGGGGGGGGCAGGAAAAAGAAAGATAATCACATCTTTGTTTCTTAGTCTGACAAAAATGTTAATCATATGAAATCTTTCCAATTTTCACATTGTGGACAACAGTGCTGAAATCTGAATTCCTGCGGAAGTTTATCACCTGAGACAAGAGAATAACTAGCGGTGATTGTGGACCCACTCTTATGGGGAATAAGAGATTTATATTACCAGTGATGTCCCCATTATTTAGTAAGTAACAGAGGAACCCTGAAAAAGTAGAAACCCTGGGTCCTACCCCAGGTTCTGGAACATTATGTGTTTTAGTGGCTATAGGCCTTTTATGGTCTTTCCCAACCTGTCATACTGTATCCCAATCTTTTCCTCTGCACAAGCTGTTTTCACCTTTCACCTAATTTCCTTTGTTTCTACCCCCTGACCTTGTCCATTACCTCTTCCAGAATCTGTTGCCACCTCCTTCAGATCCTAAGTCCCACAGATACCTGTTCCTGTCCCAGCTCCCCACTCAGACTTTTATTCAAGGCTGATTAATCTGTCCTTCTTCAGACTGCCCTGAAGTGATGTGGATGGCAATGAAGGAGGAAGGGGAGAAGAAAAAAGACAGTCTTCTTGCGCTTGCTTCTAGAGCAAATGAGGCACATAAGAGGAACAATTATAGGGAATGACATGCTTAGCTCCGCTCTGAGATTGACAGCCTTGAACATGCACACTACAGATGAAATTTATGAATTAAACTACAAGCTATTATATCAAGTATACCTACCCATTGATAACTCTGCCAAATAAGTGTGCATTTTTACAGGGAAAGCAAAAAAATGCACCTCTTCCTGGCCTCAAACCACCCTCCTTCCTAAATTTACATCATTTACACTAAAGTAGTTTATTCAATAAGGTCACACAGATTTTTAACATTAGCAAACCAAATAATTTCTCTCCAGCATCATTCCTGGAAGTAGTTAAACTGTTTTGTTGCAGCTTTCTTTTTATGTAAAAGCAAGACATGCAGTGTGAAACAGACATCAGTCATAAAAATTACTGTCTGAATGATTACATCTAACAATAAGAAACACACCAGAATCTTATGTAAGAAAATGCTATCCATCTTTAAATAGGAATCTGATTTCCAGCTCCATCTGTAGCATATATATACATATAGGTGTTCATTTTTGAGCATTATCTATTTTTAACCATCTAGTATCATTATTTCTCATTCATTTCAAAGTTTTCTGTTTACCTGTGTTTGTGTGTAATCACATCAAACACACGAACTGTGTCTCATGTGAAATTTCCATTAAACTTACCAAGCCAAATTTCTCTTGATAAATTCACCAACACCTTTTGAGTAACACCAGTGACTATTTATCGAAGATGTACTTAATACTGATGTAAAAATGTGAATGCACTTAAAAGTTCTGAGACGAAAATGGCTTGAACACCTTACAGTGCTCCTGATTCCTCTTCAAGGTTGTATCTTGAAGGCACTTGTTGAAATCCCACTGTACAGTTACTTACTGCTGCAAAGACCGATTTATTGACATCTTAGGAAAAAAAAATATTTATAAGGACTTTTTCTCAAATTACTATGAAGGCTACCCCATTCTCTTTATACATGACAATAAACTCTGAATAGTTGGATAAAGAATATATTCATCATTTTGTCTGAAGATTTTGGTTTCATTTCAAGGAATTCATGTAGGAGAAGCTTACAGAGTATAACAGCAGTGTATGCATAGACCTTAAATTAATTGGTGGAAAGCCTAACCTCATACCAGTTTATCTATTATACCTCTAAATGTGTTTACATTCTTAGATAAAAGCAACTGAATTGCCTTAAAGTCAACTCATAGATACTGATGTATTGATTCATGGATTATTAACATATTTGAAGAGATTAATATGTTTAACATATAATTCAACTTTCAAGGTAAAATATATTTTAGAAATATATAGTTTTCCTTTAACTTGCGCATTGCCAACATTACATTACAAGTTCATAGCTGAGTCTCAGGATGTAGGCAAATCCTGACTGAACATTATAAAGCTCTGATTTTGGTAGAAACGTGGTTTCCTCCTCCTCTCTCCCGTGTATAAACACACCACACTTCTCTTGAGAGTATTCTAAATATTAGGTATTTACTTTCCCAGCTTCAATCTAGGTCACAAGAGCTGCCCTTCTTTACTCCTTACATCAGCTAATTGCTGGGATGGTTAAGTCTGCCTGACAAGAGACAAGAAGTCTTTCTCTACTACCAGTAGATGCTGTTCCAGAAATATCTGATGGCTTTGGCAACTGAGGTGATTAGAAGGTAGCTAGGCTTGGCTAGGCTCCCGGCAGTCAGCACACTCCTGGTTCCTCCCAGCCTGACACTATCGAACATATTGGTCATTCAGTTCAGTTTATGAGGTTTATATAAAAAATTCTGGATTCTTATTGATTATGATAGATGGTAAGAGGTAGTTACAGCACAACCTATTTATATATATATATTTTTTTTTTTTTTTAAATGGAAATAACATACATAAGGAAATATCAGATCTCACGTTTCATACCATTTGATTCCAAACACATCTTCCTTTTACTGTGCTTGTGCCTTGCACATTTGCGAGGCAGTGCTATTTTTTTTTCTCTCTCTCCCTCATCTCCTTCTCTCTTACATATGGGTCTTACATATGACCCCCACACATCAAATGCAATTGCCTGACCTGATCTGTGATCTACTAACCAGCTGCATCTGGAATCACAGACTGGGAGAGAAGCTATGGCACAGAGCTGAAGATGGAGGAGTGCCTCACAGCAGATTTCTGCAAGAAAATCCCCAAACCCCACCAGCTCTAGCCTAGGAGAATAGCCTTTGTGTCATATGCCCAGTGTGCTTTGGAGGTATGACCACCACAGTCTTGGGCTCCAGAAGCACATGGATTTGGGGCCTTCACTACGTGAACTGATTTAGGGAATCCTACGTATTAATGTATTAAAAAAAGAGATTTTTTTTTTTATGCATTTAATTTATTTAGCCTTTAAATTCAGGCAGTTGGAAGTGTCGATATCACATAAGCAATGGCTGTGGGGTCTTAATTTTGTGCTCTTATTCATATGTTTTACAATCAAGTAAATATTTATATGACCACACACTTTTTTTTCCACTGGACTTCTCTTCCTTCAGTATGAAGGTGGATATCCATGGTAGCAATTTTCTGTTAAAAAGATGGCATTTCCCAAATAACAATTATTCTGTTTAGTTAAATAGGCTTGCGTTCAATCTGTGCATTTTAGATTTTGGATTTTAGAACTGGTATACTCTTTTATTCTCTTTAAATGCAAAAATACCTAATTCACAATAGGAAAATGTTAGAAACTATTTTCTCAGCAGTGATGAGTGATTTTACATATTTTAAAGGACATTGTTCCTCACAACTGATTTTTTTTACTGCATATTCATTACATATTTTTACTTTATAATATTCTAATAACAGTGTGATAGTGGAAGCAAATGGAAGAAGATGACTGAAGCCATATTTCCCACTGACTCACACAAGTACCTGATGCATTCGTGCTTAATATTCTCAGGCATTACAGAAGGGATTAGAATAAAATAAAAGGAAAAAAAATACAGAGACAAAATGTACAGATTTATCTGCTGTCCAATCCTTTCTTTAGCTTGAAAACAAGTTTACTATGGGTTTACACTGTGACTTATTATCTTCAGAATCACAAACCTATTCCATTAATAAAAATATGCTTATGCGCACACTACATTAAAATAACTTAAGGATGAATAGTTCAACTTTACTACATTTTTTAGGACTGGATTCAATAACAGAAATTGGACTCAGCTGTATGGATTTTTCAAGGCTATTATAGACCATATTTCCACAGACATTTTTATTGTTTCTAGTCCTCTAAAACATCCAAAATGTTGTGCTTTTAACTGAGTAGTTTCTTCTGTTTATTAGTTTGTGTAAACATTTTTTCCATTTATGCCAGTTGCAGGGCTATAATTTCATTCTTGTTCTTATATATAAAGAAAAGTTAATTCGAATGCTACTTCTTGAGTATTTAACCCCCACTGAAGTCAGCTGAAGTAGAATTATGTTACTATGTGTTTGTAATTCATAAGGGGCTTTGCACAAAGGCAGTTTGGATGATTCCACTATATCATTTTTGTAACTGTTGTAAAAAAAAATATAAACAATTTATTTGTAATGGTCAACGCTCCAAATTCAAGAATAAGAAACCTAAATGGTGTGATCTTACATGCTCATGAATAATATTCTGCAATTCTAATTATTTACTACCAAAAAAATCCAGAGGAAGTAGATTTGTATTCCTCCATAATCACATTTTGCAGCTCTAACGAGAATTTTTAAAAAGTATGTGGGTCAATGAAACTAGAAGATCTAGCTTACAGACATTAACATCGACTAAACATTGAGAAACAGAAATGTAATTATGCTATCACTTTGCTGACAATAAAAATATTTTAAAGTCAAGAAATTTCAGTGTTTTACAGGAAATCTCACATTGGTTTGGTTGTTGGTTTTTTTTTTTTACTTCAAAACCCCAAATCCTGTAACTGAGTAATGAGGTAAGTAGCTCACATTTCATTATTTTATAAATTATTCCCTCTCTTTCAGACTTACAGAGTAAAAGTTGAGAAATAAGTTAAAAAATCAGAAAACAAATGAAAATCCACAAAAAAAAAAAAAAAATCTCATGAAAAACTGATAGAACTGAGCATGGCACTGTGGGGGTTGTGTTTCTTCTTTTTTTTTTTTATTTTCCCAGAAAAAAACATACGCTGAGAATAACATTCTTTCTGCTCAACAGAAGAGCAAGTAAGAAGAGAAAGAGAGGAATCAAATCCTGTAGCTTCCCCCTCGTGCTCCCTCTCATCACCCCACTGGTGGGATGGAGCCTCACTTGCATTTTGGCAGCTGCCCCCCAGCTCCCTGGGCACAAAGCCACCTTCCCTGTGTGTGGCTATCTGATAGGAAATACAAAAAGTGGCAAAATGTGGCTAAAATCTGTTCTCCCCGCCACACACACACAGCTCAAAGCTCAGGGAAGGTAATGTCCATACGCTAAAGCCCACCTCTACAGGAAAGTCTCTGTACCCCCTCTCTAACAGAGAGGTGAAAAGAGGGAGAGGGAGTGTCTCACTCCCCCCTCCCCCTCATGGGGCTGTGCCAAAAATAGAGGCAAGGGATCTGTCTCAGGAGAGTGAGAAACAGCACAGGGACACTGCTGGATTGCCTGGCAGTTAGATCACTCTAATGGGAACAGGTTTCTGTCCTTGCTCCAAAGGTTTCAGGTTGGATTTGTGATGTGCTGTCACCAGCAGGAACAGCTGCATCTCAGGTGGGCTGGAGAAGGCAAGGGTGACCACCTCTGGTGAGCAGCTAGAGTTCTAGGCCTGTTTGGTGAGGGCGTAGTATCCTGAGCCCTTCAGGGACCTGGGGTGGGGGCATGCTGGGGTCAGCATCCCAAACACGGGTAGGCATAATCTACTCACCTTTAGGAAGGCTAAACCTTTCTAGACATAAAGAAAGGCAGCACATGATTTGTTGTGTGAGTTTAAGGTCAAAAAAGAGCACAATCCTGAAACTGGGGTGATCTCAAGGATAAGAAGCTAAATAGGTCTTTTCTATTTCATTTAAGTCTCATCCTCTTCTTGTATATAGCCCTAAGCCCCTTCACAAAGGGTGCAGGAAGGTCCTGATGCATGGAGGCTTGTCCTTTCGGAAGACTTTTTTTTTTTTTTTTTTCCCAAAGAGAAACACAAAAACAAGGTACCACACCAAAGCCCAGATGGTTTATGAAGTGAATCCAGAACATATGGAAAGCCCCCTCAGAGACCTGGTCCTGAAATCCATCCAGAGTAAATACCTACGATCCAGAGGCATGATAACAGCTTTGCATATCTAGGTACCAGTTTTAAATTTGGGGTGTCTATTTAAGACACACTACAAATGCCTTAACTACCAGATACATCCTATAGGGAAGGGGAAAGTCATAGCAGAAATAAGAAATATGCCCATTTTCAAGGGTATGAAAATCCCTTCCACTTCCTTAAAATGTGTGAGAATGGCAGCAGTGTACAGCATGCCATTGAGATGGGCACAGATCTGTTCTGCGCCAGATCAATGCCCTGATGCGACCAGCAGCCAGCGTGAACCCATTTCCACATGAGTCACCTACGAGACTGCAGGTGCTGGAAGCCTTATGGAAAGTTGAATCCTAGCCACTAACAGCTAATGTAATCATGTTGCTTGCTCAGATCTCCTGCTGATAAACGCACCCAGTTACTCCTAACTGTCTGCCTTACAAAATAACACCTCCCAGGACACCTACCTTTTCAATAGTTTTTAACCACGCTGCAGCTGCGCAAGAAAATCCATTCATCAATTATAAATCAATTGAGGAAGAGAAATCTGCAGCTCGCTTGATTGCCCTTGTTGTCCCTGCAACTCACTGATCCAGCTACAGAAATTTTACAGCCTGCCAGGCCTGGTTTATTATTTATATTTAATAATAATAATAATAA
>NW_010322101.1:0-2997 GCF_000700745.2 Antrostomus carolinensis
AATATCACCTGTGCTCCTGTCCCCTGAACTGGCCGACCCAGAGAGAGTTCTTTCACCTCTCCCATTAGGGACCTGTTTCCATTCCCCCCCATCAATTTGGTCTGCTCCATCTGCCTTATGGCAGGGGGGGGGGGGGAGAAAAAATTGGACTTCCTTAGGGTTCAAAAGGGTTTGACTCCACCAGTCAATTTCCTTTTCACTCTCCCTAATGCACCTTAATCTCTCTACCTCTTCCTTAAGTTCTGCTACCAGGCACAGCAAGTCACTCATCTGCTCGCATCGTACACAGCTACCTCCTACACCATCCTCCGGTACCAACATCAAGCTCAGACACTCAGCACACCCAGGGACCTGGGTGGCTGCATCCTTCTTCGAGGGGAGTGTCTGAGCAGAGACACTCCTAGTATTAACAGCAATAACAGGTTTTGTTTTTCTGAAAACCATTGCTAGCTTTAAAAAGCACACTCACCTACAAAAAGTGGGAGCTGGTTGTGCCTGGCTGCTTGAAATGCCTTGAAATTGCTGTGCCACACCCCTGTTAGTCTGCTCCTGTGGGGCTCTTATATAGCCTCTCCTAGGAGCCTGACCCACCCCTCACTCACCTTAATCGGTTCCGAGGAGGAGCCAAGCCTGGTCAAGCCTGGGAAGCAAAGGGGTCAAGCCTGAGAAGCATAATCTTTTATGTCAGACTTTTGTGGGGTGAGAGGGTGGTCGTGGTTCCTCAACTGTGAGCCTAGAAGTGACTGCAATCTTATTAGCAGCCAGGATAATAATAACAGTATCCAGTGCACTAATGCTGTGCCTCTAAATTGATTCTTTTGCCACTGTTTTGCTTAAGAAACTGTAATCCTATAAATGGCTCGACTGCCCCTTGCTTTGATTATAAAAACAACTTTTCTCACCCACAGAAATAGATGGCTGAAAATTAAACATTATTTGTATTGCAGAGGCATCTCTCCGGTCCCCACCATTTCCCTTTCTTGCATCTCACTGTCAAGAGCTACACACACACCTATCAGCTGTTTCTCTTTGTGCAGGAGAAAACAGAGGAGGTTATAAAAAATGTACCTGCTCACTTGACCAGACAAAGTTCTTCACAGGAACATGCTGGAACAGCTTCTCAAAGCTCAGTGCCAGCTCCATTTACTGTCCCTCTTCGCACAGGAGTCAAATCTATCACTGCTCAACCTCAGCCTAGGCTTAACTGCAACACAGGCGAGAGGGCATGGTTGCAAGGAAGTTGGCAAATGAGGATAGTGACAGAAATAAAGTGAAGGAGGCAGGAACAATAGATACTGCATAAAATGAACTCGTTTTGTAGCAGTGAAACAGGTTTCTGAAGGGAAGTGGAGGAAAGGCATGGGGTCCAGGGCTTTCCCCTGATACAGTGGTTGTTCTTCCCATGACAGTGCTCACTGAAGTGACACTGAAGTTAGCTGGCAGGAATCCTTGACCTGGGGTAAACAATCACTGCAATGGGGATACTAAGGCTGGTTTGGTCAGCAAATTAAGCTTTTGGCAAACAGGGGATTTAACTGGATTCGAATGGTTAGCTTCATTTGCCAAAGGCAAAAAACCCCGCTTCTTTTTGATGATGCACACACAGAACACAATGAGGTTTCTTTTAAATAAATAAATTGACAACTACTGCTCTTGAGTCTCTGGATGTGAACCAGCAACAGCAGCATTAAGCCATTTCAAAGCAGAGTGAATGCGATTTTCACACCTTTTCTTTTTAAATTTAGGTCCATTTGAAATCCAAGCATCCTTCTATTACTAATTTGTTATGGCAATATTAATTAATGGTTTTGCTCTACAGCAGTAAGAATGCTGTTTAGACTGAGTGAGATAGATTAGAAGGACTACAAGATTAGAAAAACAATCTGTAAAATGGTCAGATGCAGTTGGGGGTCACCTTGATCTCCTGAAATGAGCACAGTGCACTTGGAAAGCCTGGGAGTGTGTGGATGTGTTTCCACCACTGCAGACTCATTAGGACTGGTTAGGTCAGCAGCCTTCGATGTTGTCTTGTATTTTGGAATATGAGCTTCCAAGATGGGGAGAAACAATTGTCAGACTTCCATAAAAGCTGATAATTGAAAAAATTGCATATTATTTGATGGGCAATATGAGTTCAGACCAAGTGTGCTCAGAAACAAGGAGAAATAGTTAAAGACATAGAGAAGGCCCACAGTGATGCATTGTAATTTCCATTCTCCTGGCACTTTAACTCTATCATTAGTTTAGCAGATCTCCAGGCTCCTATCTTGGCTACTCTGATCAACATGGTGTACCCAGCCTCAGGCCATCAATAGTATTTATCTTGCACTTCAGTGGCATAGCACAGATAAGACACCTGGTTTGATGAAAAACAGTAGCTTGCAGATTGATGGGCAAATCTTGTGACTGTTTCAGTGGGTACTTGGATTATCTCAGCTACTTTCTATTTACCCTAAACTTGGACAAGATCTCAGGTCCCCCAGTCATCATGGTCCTTATATGAGAATCACAGAAGTGCATCTGTTGATGGTGGTAAAGAAGCCACAGTCTCAATTATTTTGACTTTAAATGATGAGATTAAAAAAAATTCCTGGTGTAAAGTGTGATATGCTTTTGTTTATATTTTGGGTATGATTTTACAGCCAGCCCAAACACATTGTGGAGCAATCACAGGGAAGAAAATCAGATGCACAGTGATGTTCTTTTAAGAAAGCAATGGTATTGTAAAGTGCTCACAATTTTGTGGTGGGTTTTCAGCACTGGTAGGTGAGGGGCAGGAGAGGCAGTTGAAGAAGCAAGTTGGTCTGCAGCTGCCCCAGGGAATTAATCTATTTCTGACTTTGCTATTCTTGGGTTTCTTTGTTTTGTCTGAATCAGAAGAGATCAAGGTGGCAGGATTTTACACCTATGCAATGCATTTCCCAGTGGTTCAAGAAGTCTCCTGTGTAGGCAGCACCTCTCAGGATAGGCTGGAGGATATGGTGCCTCTTTTGACAT
>NW_010322101.1:3042-35230 GCF_000700745.2 Antrostomus carolinensis
TCAAAGTCCAGGCTGAGGGACACCAGGTCCCCTGGGATCCCTGATGAGCAAGGCAGAAATGTCAGTGGTTGGGAGGCCCAGCTCATAAGGACATCTGAACTTTTCTGATGCTTTGTTGGACTCTCTGAAATCCGTAAGTTCAGCAAAACTGGACTACCAGTATTACAAGATTTTCGACTTTTCCCATTTCCAGTCAGGCTGCAATTAGGAAAAGCCAAATTCTGACCTCCTAACACCACTGATAATGACAAGGGGAACAGAGACGTGAAAAGTTGGAACACTCTTTGTAAATGGCAAGCACAGAGATAAACACTTCTAGATTCCACAAAATACTCAAAATATAGGTGAAATTGTTATAGATGATCTTGTTTGCCTGTCCTTACTATCAATTAGTTATCTGATATCCTAACAAATATGATAAAGTACATGACAAGAGTGAATGGTTGGATAGGACAATAGTTACTCCTTATTCTGTGAAGAAATCAAAACCCTCTAATATTTCAAATTCTCTCCCTAAGCTATTTGGGCTTCAAGGTGCTCTCCTGCTTTTAAACACTTTTGGAGGCAAACCAGGCTGAGCCTCCTAAGTAGGAATAGCTTTCAAAACTTGGCTTGAAAATTGTCCCTGAAGATGTGGCTTGCAGAAGAGCAGGAAGACAAGAAAAAGCTGAAAGACCTTTTGGAGCAGCTGTCTCTGACCACAGCTCATTGAGAATTACACTCTCCCCAGTACGGTTACCACTGCTTTGTCTGACCAAACAGCCAAATGGGCCGAGTGAAGCAGTGAGCAAAGACAGTCACTTGATGAGATACTACATAGCACAGCGAGAACAAGATGCTTCTGGATTTAATGCTTAAACCAACTGAAGTCAGTGTAAATACATCTGTTGGTTTCAGTGGAAGTAGGGTTATGACTTAAGTGAGTAACACAAACTCAGTTTTGCATCACCGCTGCTATGTCTATTGATGAGAGCAGCTAGTAAGGAGGTCAGCAGAGATCAGTGTTAAGGCTTATCTCTCAATTAATGTGCTGAATGCTGGCATTCAAAGTGCCTGAGTAATCTTTTAGTTGGGTAATACATAACCACTCAAAAAAACACTGACAGAGAAAGTTCAGTGGCACCTTTTCACTGACATTTATACTTCCAGAACTATGAGGAGAAGAAGATAAGGAGGGCATAAGTCTACCGAAAGGAGAAAAGACCATAAAAAAAAGGAATATACACAGAAGAATGTGATGCCTAGTGAACAATTGGGGACCCAGGCAAAGTGTGATATTCAGGTAGAAGATGATCATGAAGCCAAGCAATCAAGGAATATTTCAGATTGCTCAGAAATGGAGGCAATGATACTTGTGGTGTAGTTTCAGAACATGACAAACCATTGGTTGATTAACACATGGTATTTACCTGCTGATCCATGCAGTGAAGTTCACTGGGGACAGCAAAGCAGCCAGCAGGATAAGACTAGAGATTCCTGTCTGTATGCAAGTGCTAGGTTTCAATGAGGAAGGATGGGCAAGTTCATAAAAACAAACTACTTTTTACCAAAATTAATTTGGGCAGGAAACAGCATAGATTTCTCATTCAAAAATATCTGTACATTGGAGGAGTACTGAGAGGATGGAATTGCAAGATTGGCCAAGGCTCCCAAAATGCCTGCAAAGCATTCTGTGGAGATCACTGCAATTATTAAATTATGTTATTATCCCACTGGTTCATGGAGTTTACAAACCAGAATTAAAAGGAAGAGGTGGAGGTTTATGATGTATTATAGAATTTCTTACATTTCTCATGTTTCCTTTTTGGAAACATATGAAGGAAACTTCTGGGTCACCAAATATAATTCCTTGGTTCCTGCAGGCAATTGTGTCACCTAGAGGATTCATCTCCTTTCAAATACCTTAAACATCTAATGAACTTCTTTACTAATGTTAATGAGAATTGCTGTGAATAATTTGCATTTACACACTACTTAAGGATCTTGAAGTGTTCTTTCATATAATATGCTCATTTTTATTACAGGCATATTGGATTTAAATGACTTGCCTAGGGTCTCACAGCAAGCCAGCAGCAAAATGACTCTTAGTCCTCTCAGTGCTTTGCATTAAATCCTGGATGTTAACAGCTCTCTCCATAAAGGGAGTTTTGTAGCAGTAGATCACGTCCTGGTGCTGGTGGATCAAATCTTTTATGACAGCACAAACAAATCAAGAAATTACTTTAATCCATGTAAAGCATCCCAATGTCTGCAAATACTGGACTCCTTTGAACTTAGAAAATTGACACAAGTCTGAGTAATGTTAGGATAGCCTTTGGCATATGACCAACCATGAAATTTATATGTGCTAAGTATGTACCTCAGATCTATATTTTCTGTATGAATACAGCAGTAATCTCTACAGTTGTTCCAGGAAAATTTATGAGCTTTCACTATCCCTTGTGCTGTTGGAAGCATGTTTGAAAACAAACAAACAAACAAAACAACCCAAAAAGTAAGCCTATAATAAACAAAAATCCTTAAGTTTTCTTGTGGCAGAATTATCTGGAGAATTTGCTCTGACACAGGCACATTCCTTGTCATTGCTGTGTCCTCTGAATGGCACTGTCCTCATAAAAAAATAACTCTAAAAGGAGGATATGAGGCATCCCTTTGTTTATGGGCTCCTTTCTGTCAAGAAAGATGCAGTACCACAGAATGACATTATTTTTCTGCCTATGTCAATGTTACCATTCTCTCTAGCAAATGGAAATGTTGGTATTTCCCCCTACATTTGCCCTCTCATCTATGCCTCCTATGGAAAGGGCTGCAAAATGTACCAAATTATTTCATGATACGATTTTCAAGTTTTTCCCTGTGGCATCTGGCTCTTTCTATGAGAAAAGGAGTATTTTGTGGTATAGCACTTGCTATAACATCACAGGAACCATCTTGTAGAATAAAAACAGCTAGAGCAGCATAGATCCCATTCATCAAAAGAGTTCCTCCAGTGTGGTGGTGGCCACCTAGGAGCTCTCACCTGTGGCAAATGGTGACATTTACTCCTGCTGGGAATGTGGCTGGGCAGACGAATGTTAAAGAGGGCCTGCAAGGCTGCCTGTGCTGCTTGACCCTTGGCCAGCTTCTTGCTACGTCCCGAGCCCTCAAATGTTCTCCCATCCACTCTCACCGCCATCACAAAACTCTTGATGTGCTGCTTCTCCACTGTCTCTGACAGGCAGACGTACCGCAGGCCTGACCGCAGCTCATTTAGCAGCACCACTGGGTTCTTCTCGCTCTCCGCCTTGGATGCCATCTTGTGCTTGTTTTGCTTACCGTGGCCCATTAAGTCCAGCGTATGGCAGAGTAAGCGCCCATGTCGATAAGCAGTGGAAAGCAATTCGTTATTAACGGGGTTATAGACTGAAAAGTCCTCGCTGTGTGTAGATGGTTCAAACTCCTTGAACAGAGTATCTGGAAAGTCTGCCTGATCAGAGGTAAAGTCCGTGGATGGGTTGATGCAGTTCCCCATGGCGAAGTGAGCTTGGCAGGCATTGGGGAACTGAACGAATGACTTCAGAGCTAGCTCTGCAGCACGCATTTTGGCTTTCTTTTTTGTGGGCCCTGTGCCTTCAAACGTCAGTCCATTTACTTCCACAGCAACAGCAAAGACTGGAGCATGCACCGGACCTGTCTGGGAAACCATTTTATACTGTAAACCTGGTTTAAGTTCATGCAGCTGAACCAGAGCATTCTTTGGTGTCACTGACCACGAGACTTTCTTCCAGATAAGCTGAAGTTTGCAGAAATGGCCATTATTGCCTTCCTCTAAGGGTCTTTTCCTCTTACTGCTAGATGTTCCTCCTCTTGCCCTCTCATTAGGGGATATTGGATGATCCTCCAGGTTGCCAACGTTTCGATTTTCCTTTACTTCTGCACTGCTGGTACCTGTCAGTAAAGAAAGAAAAAACCCTTACGTTACAGTTGTCCTCATAGTAACTGACATTATGCCTAGGGCTGACAGAATAGCCAAAAAAGAAAAAAAAGTTAATGATAGATATCCTTGCTCAGCCTTTTTTTGGGGGTTTTCCTCAAATATCTGTATAATGATTGGTTTATTATTTATAGCACAGGTTTTCTGCATGTCCTGAATGTTTGCTTGTCCCTAAAGTTCTACTTGTATTAATCACTAGCCTCCTGTTTTAAAAAAAGATTACATCATTCAAAGATGAAGCATAATTGATAACATGCGACTTCAATGAACTACTGCATTCATATTGGATAATTACTAGTAAAAAGTGAATTGTTTGCAAGGTTCCCTTAGGCTGAGATTTGTTCTATAATCCATGTGGGTGAATGCTTATGAATACATTATTAGAAATCAGAAACGATTCACATACGATTCACAAACAGAAAAATGGGCAAATTCGTTGAATAATCTATTTGAAATTAATACATTGACCAGCTCTCCTCACAGCATAGGCTTTTGTTTGGCTAACATCATGAATCCAACCTAAGAAATTATCTGACAGACCTTCCTAGGATTTGAAACAATGATTTGGTATGGACTCAGATTCCAGTTTAATAATTGAATGTCTTTCTGTCAAATTTAATTGCAGATACTCTTAGCTCCTGCATTAGGAACAACTAATACTGCAAAAATTCTAGATAAATCTAAAATGAGACTAGGAAAAGCCAGAGCATTGTAATGGGAGTAATTACTGATGTGAAGAATGATCTATGTCAAAGAAAAGCAATGGGAGAGAGTGACTGCCAGGAGCGCCGGGAACAGAATGAAGTGACAGTGGGGAGCTATGGAGGGAGCACTCCGTGGTTGTTGAGCCAATGAATCACACATTGCTCTGAACTACACTTGTGCAACGCCCCTGCTGCGAGGCAGTGCTCTTTCCTACAGCAGATGCATGACTGAGAATGGAGATTCATCTCACTGATGTCCTGAATGAGACAGAAAATGTGCTGCTGTCTACATAAGCATCCTATAACATTTCTGTCATTTCTGATTAGTTTGTCCAGTTTTATTGTGTCTGTGATACATCCTTCAGTCTTCCTGTGCAGTCCTTGGGGCAGAGAAAAGTTGAGGAAGTAAACATCAGTGTAAACAACCCATGAAGCAACCCGTCCCTGGAGCGATGCACGTGATCCCTTTCTGAGCAGAGCACTGTCTGGCTGCCTGCTGTTTTCCAACCAGCACTGAGCATGGAGCCTTCCCCACGGTTTGTTGTTGTCAGACATGAGCCACCTGTGCAAGCTGCATGAGACTCAAGCACAGAGAAGGTCCCCGTGGTCCTTAGAGGACAGAATGGTCCTCCTACATTCTGCAGGGCCATGGCTGTATTTGGTTTTCTCTCTACTGGCTGCAGGGATCTAAGGGATGAGCTGCTGGCTACACCTCAAGGAGCTTCTGCTGGAGCAGCGTGTCTTTGCTGCAGCCTAGTATTAGGCTGGGCTGACAGACGCACAGAAGCCTGCAGAGAATTATGTGGAACAAACCACCACGATTAAAAACTTCCTTTATATCCTGACAATTTGCACTTGTATTAAATATCAAAAGACTTTTTCCCATCAGAGCAATGTCTGCACTCATGCAAGTTGTTCCACAGAAGCAACTCACTGCTTAGACATGAGTAAAAATCGCATCTCAATTGCATGTGTGGGGACTCGTTTGTAGAACTGAGTCCTAAAGCCTAAAGCTCCCTTTCCTGAAAACCCTTCAGCACACCCTGAGCTCCCAGCCTGCATCTGTGTCTCACCAAAGTTACTTGCAGAGCTATGTGCTGCAGTGCTTTGCTGAGGCAGAACACAAAGTGACAAATTAAGGTCTTAGTGACTAGTTAATTTTTACTTTCTGAAGCTAAGGGGAGAGAATGAAGAAAGGTGAGGAATGAAAGAAAAAGAAATAGGTAATAGAAAAAGAAAAGTTTCATCATATGGCATTCAGCTGTATAAAATATAACATCCTTAAACCAGCCTCTCTGGAAATAAGACATTTAAAAGGTCAGGTTAACTAAGACACAAGAATAATTTGGTCTTTTCTCATTGTGTTCACAACTCTATTTATGGAAACTCTGATCTGAGGGGAAGGAGATGCCAACTCTAACCTTCCTCTATTTAGCCTGGCAGTGACTTTGGACAGACATTTTCCACCTTGACCCTTTCTCATGTTTCCATCCCACTCAGAATACACCTCTTTGGCTGTGTACATTTTTTTTAAATAAAGGTGAAGTATTTTGACTCAGACATACTTTTTAGCAGGAAGCAGGTTTGGTTCTGTATTTCACACCTCCTCTCTCATCTTACTTAATAGGTTTTTACAGAGCCAATTATGGTATATAATGATATTGTTGTCAGGAAGCATGAAAAGAAAGATAACTCCTGCTTCACACAATATTCAGGTTTGAAAATAATTTGTATTGATTATACACCACTGAATAGGAAAACTGAAGGAGTTATTTGTATTTTTAATTCATATTATCTTATTTCAGCTCTTTTTTCTTTCACAGTCAGAGAACCACAGATTTGTGAACATGAATGTGTGACCTTAACATCTTACTTTAATCACCCTCACTAAAACAGTGGTTAACTAAAAACATGGCAACACATACAATAAACAGTATTTATTTGTCTTAAATTTTGTCTATGAAATTGTCTAGTCCAGGATTTTACCAACAGGGAGTTTGCACTGATGCAGTGAAAAAAAGGCAGAGATGCAAGTGTAAAACTTCCAGAAACGAGGCACAAAGGATATGCAGACAACGTTGGGTCAGGTGTGTGTGACAGTGATGTGCCCGTATTTGTGGTATGTTTTGGCCTAATCACAGTGAAGGAAATCCATGCGAGTTTCCTTACAGTCAACCAGATTTCTAGAGGACTGTATCTTGGAACATCAGGAAATAGCTCAGTTCTTCCCAGACCTCAGTGAGAGCTGCAGGAGGCCAAAAGCCATTGTGGTATGTAAATCAGAGGCAGCCTAAATTCAGTGAGTGCCTCAGAAAGTCTGGGAGCCTGATAGACTTGTGTGATACCTGGCAGCTGCTGGGCAACGTGAAATTACTTTATACTTTCAGGTGTCTTTGAAATAGGAGGTCTTTGAAATGTGTCTTTTATGAGACCTCTGTGTAGCAGACATAAGATTACATCCCTAATGGTGGCACATGTACTTCTATTGTGAAAATCAGACAAAGCAGGCAAATGACACCAAACTACGTAAGATAAATACTGTAAGCAGCTGTAATAGAACAATCACAAGTAATTTTTGAAATGAAGAGCACTAAAAGAAAAGGGGTAAGTTGGAGGATGCACACAGGGAAAATGCAAAACTGTGGATCATTTTCAGTCCTGTCATCTCTCATAATGTCTTTGCTTTTGAGTTCCCAAAACACATTCTCTACATTTGGAAAAAAAAAAAAAAATAGTTCTCCTATGATGAAAGGTTGGAGAATAATAAAAATTGTAATGTGAGGGAGTTAAAAAAAAAAGGAGACAGAAAAATATTACAAATTTTTGGCAATAGTTTCTAAATTATTGTGTAAGATTTCTAAAAAATCCCACTTCTGCACTGCAATATCTCCTCAGGTAACTTTATTCATTGATTTTTACAGTTTCACAAGCAAGAGGAGATGTTGCAACCTTATATTTGCTTCAGTAATTGAATGGGAGAGAGGAAAGCAGTTAGTAAAATATATTTATTTATGCACTATTCCTCAATCTTTTATCTGCTCTCTCATGTTTTTCTCCTTTTGGTCATTATGCACAGTAGAGTTAACCTAAAGAGTCTGCATCATCAAGAGCTTTTCAGAACTATAATGCATCACTAATAATGACACTGCCTATGTCTCTGGGTCATAAGGGCCCTGCAGAACTAGCCATCCGATACTCCACGCTACATTTGAAGAGATAATATTGTTCCTGTTGAAGGTTATTCTGCTGCCAAGCCAACTTCCAGGGAGGATGGGAAAGGAGGGATGGTAGGTGGCATCTTCATTTTGGCTGGCATCTTTGCTAGTGAATTACAAAGGGCAGTACATTACTGAAAAGCCAGGATACTGAAAGAAAGAATTTGCAGTCTCCGTAGTAGAGCAAACTTCTGATTCAACTGATATCGCTGACACAGGAAGTTACTGTCTTTAGTAAACACCAGATTGCTACCAACACATTTTCAACAATACAGGTAGGACTTCATATTTATTTTTCTACATTTTATATTTAACCCCTGTAGAGTACATATTTGGTGTCCATCTGCATCACATCGACTGCAGGGGTTAGAAGGATTGACCTCCATAATTTCTGGCATACTTGAAAGTGAAAAATTTTAAACCAGAAGTGATAGGTATGAACCAGGAGCCAGAGCCACGGTACATTTGTCCAAGGTCAGCTAATACATTAAACACAATGTAGGGCAGTCTCCTCTTGCAAGCAAGATGGCATTTTCATACAGTATTGAATCCACAACAGAGGACTGGAAAATCTTCTACTAGGGATTTTTACATTTGTATTATTAACTTTAGAGTAATAATATTGTAACTAACAGCAGAAATTACTCCTTCTGATCTTACATGAAAACACACGTGTATTTTCAAACCTTCACAAAGGAATTCTACTTAAGGGAAACCTACCATGATCTCTGTTGCTGCTGAACACACCTAGCCAGCTCACAGGGTTCAGGTTACTTAAAACAGCATCATTAGACTTCATTGGTGTGTAACACCACACTGTGAAGGGAAGCATTACCAGTGCAAAAAGATACAGGACTTTGCTTAAACTGAAGACAGAAAATTAGTGAAAAGTGATTGCCATTGCCTTTAGCCATTCCAGAATGAAGATACTCTACTTTGCCCAACTTATTTTCTGGAATAACTGTGAAATACGTGCACCTGTTGTACAGATCTTACCAATTAGGGAAATTATTCGAATGACCTAATGACCTGACTGAGATGATATTCAGACTCTGACACTCACTGTCCAAGTTAGCAAATAAGTGCGTGCAGCATAAAACATATGCAATCCAGAGCAGAAATGGATTTAAGTACGTGTTTTGCTGAATCAGGACCAGACTAGAGCTTAGCTATAGGCATGGGAGAAATCCAAACAATGGCAAAAGACACAGTTTTCAAAACAAAAACAAGGGGATTGATTCTGTGTGGGATTGCCTGCAGCTCTGACAGCTGGAAAGGGATATTCGATGTCTTCTTAGAGGCAGGGTCCTGCTGTATCTCACACTGTGCAATCAAAAGCTCTGGGACCTCATGCTGCCTGAAGAAGGAATTTGACCAACATTCTCATAACTGAACATGCTTCAATACAGTGAATATAGGGTTGGGTTTCATCCTGCAAGACTATGGTAGTGACTGAAATCCATATGTTGGGGACCCTCTCTGGGGAGAGGTGTTGAGGGTGCTGCGCCGAGTCTGGGCATATGGCAGCATTGCACAGCAAGATATCCAGGAATCATAGGCTAGAGGAACACCCTAGATTTGTAAGTACCTGTCTGGTAAATAGTCTGCCTTGATGCCATGGCATAATGTGGATGGAAAGATTAAAAATCAGGGACAGGTAGAGGTCTGTAACATCATGAAAGGCAGGCAGGCAGTGAGAAGGGAATGATTATTCACTTTTTCATGCCATCCAAGCACTAGAGACAGCAGGCTTGAAGCAATAAAAGGGTGTACTTTTTGACAACACACTAAATCACTGAACTCCCTGTTCCTGGATGTTGTTGACAGCAGAAGTATCAGTGGGCTCTGGAGAGGACTAGACAGGTCTGTTGATGTCTAAGAAATATGATGATTCAGGTGCAAAATCTAGCTGAGTAAATTTCTTGCTGGGTGCTAGAAAGATATACTAAGGAGAAGATCGCTATTTAAATGTCCTTTTTTCTGAATGCCTCTATAACAGCAAATATTGAAAACAGTGTACAGAGCTAAACTTCCTGTTTCTAATCCTGTGTGACCTTTCTGACATTCTTAGATAACTCTGACTTCTAGGAATGAGTAGAGTGGTCCTTTTCTCATGTGTTCAAGATCAGGTCTTCATCAGAGACTGATGATTAGTTTACCCAAAATGCCACTCCAAAGCTGCCTAGTGCTTGTGATACATTCTTCTAGTGTTAGTTCATGGATCATAAACCACAACAGTAATATCTATAAACTAATAATCACCAGTTGAAAATGCATGTGTAGTTAACCTGGCATGGCTCCCTTTGTAAAGAAGGTGTAAAGGAATGTGAAACAGGATTTGACTCCATTTCAGCAAGTGGGATTCTGCCCATTGATATTGCACAGTTTGGGAAGGGGCAATCTTGCAGTATGCTCAGTAAGCAGAAAACTACAGGGGTAAGCAAACCACTTCTCTACCTTGCCAGCATTCTCATAGGCTACTGTTAAATTGCTAACAGAGAATGTTCTGCTTGTTCAGAGCAAATCACCAAAGCTCTTTAAAATGCCAAATTACTACACTGGTACAAATGTGCTATAGAAATCAGTGGGATTTACAACACTATACTAGAAGTGAACATTGAAATATAGCCGATTTAATTTGTATTTGTTTTTTGTTTTGTTTTGTTTTGTTGTTTTTTTTTTAAGATTCTAATAGTAACACCAAAAAATGTGTTGTATGTGACAAGAAAAAAAAAATTGCTATCTTTATCACTGGAGTGTATGTTTGACCCAAGAGAGGACTAGACAGCGTGTCCCTGAAACCAGTGAAATTTGCTGTTTCTCTTTCAGAAAACAGCTTACCCTGTCCATGTGAGCTATTTTAAAGCCAGTGCAGGCACGGAGCAGTCTTGGCATTACAGCAGCAATAAGAAAATAGTGTTACAGTGTTTGGCTTGTACAAACTTCCTACATTACCTAAAAATAACTAAGTAGCACATTTGGGAAACATTGCACAGGAGGTGCCTGCACAAGCTCATCATGTGCATAATATGTTTCCTGTGTACTTCTCATATCTCTTCCTGAAAATGTAGCCTCCCTGGGACCAATTTTGAAGGATTTTCAGGATTTTTTTTTTTTGCCTTTGCTAAGATATGTAAAAAGCTGCTGGTCCCTGTGCAGCAGAATGGTGTGATGTCCATTTGAGACTCAGCAGCAGAGAACAGAGGTCTGTGCTCCTTCACCAGCTATTCTCCTTGGTGCCACACCATGACCTAAACAAGGCAGAGTAGCAACAACAGAGGGGAAAAAAGCCCATTCTTCCCACCCACTGGCTCTAATAGAGCAACATGCCAATGTGTGTCTGGCTGGAAAAGAAACCCATTTGGTAGGTGATACTAAAACTCAAGAGTTGCTCATTTGGTTCAGAAAGCTCCACTCCCCCTTTTTTTTTAATGATTCAAGATGTGTTACAATAAGCAGGGCTGGATAACACACAATAATTGCTTCTAGGTGATAAATGGGAGGGTTTACTGAGGGCTATTCACTCCTAACTGCAGGCTTCCAGACTCCTTGGTGTTTTGAAGACTTCACAACTCCTTCAAACCCAGCAGCACCTTCTTCCAGCTCTGCAGTCACAGGTTCAGAGAGCAGCAGTGACTTTGTTCAGGTATAAGGGCCCAGGAGAATCCAGTGGCTCATTTTTGGGTTACATCTAGTTTATTTAAGCCTGGTTAATAATGTCTTCTCAATTGGATTTTGTTTCTTTCTTTCTTTCTTTTTTTTTTTTTCTTTTATTTTTGTTCTCCAAGGTCATGAAACAGAAGTAAAAGAGAAAACAGTTTTTCAAGTAGAGGGGTAGAGGGCTTGTTCCTGCAGTCTTTTGCAAAAGTCCTTTTGTAATCAAGGAAATATAAGTGGGGGGAAGATACAGCACCAAAATGTCCTGGTTTTTAGGGGTTGTGAGAAAAGCAAGTGAGCAAAAATAAGGTAGCATAATAGGAAAGGAGCTCCCCAGACTTGTAAACCTGAGTCTAAACATCTCATTTGTGTAAGAAGTTTTTCCTTTGTATTTGTGATACACCACTTACAGTACCAACATGCCAGGGTCTGCACAGGGAAAAGTGGGAAGGTGAGCTGAGATTAACCCTTCCTTAGCTGGAGACTGGAGAACACGTTTGCACTCAGCGTCAGGGAATTTTGCATTTTACATGCAGAATGGGCTTATGGCCTGCTGATATTTGAAAATCCACCTCCTTTTCACAATTACCCCTATACTACAGAGCTTTTATCTTTAAACTTTATTATTAATCTGTCTATAAGAAAAGAGACTGCTTACTTAAATTGTCTTCATCCTCCATGGTGGTTGCGCCAGGACTCAGGTACTTGAAGGGTGCTATGAAGGTTGACAATATGCTTACTTTTTCTAGAAGAAAACAGAAGAAGACACATATAAAATCAGTATTTTATCAGTGCATTCTGATCTACTCCACACTTTTTCTCAGATTAAAATATCTCATCAAGTCTGTTTCTTTTTTATTTTTCCTGACTCTACAGAATTCACAGAACTGCAATACATTTATTATAGCTGGCATGTGCAAATACCAAATACATGTTTCTCCTCATTTCTGCCCCTGTGCAGTGCTCCTTGGCCATGCTTCCCAGCAATGGTGCCTGAGCATTGCAGAGCTGGGAATGTGGGAGGCTTGAGCTGTTCCAGCTGGGAATGGTGGAGGAGAGTAAGAGCAGGAGGTGGTCAGCCCTGAGAGGAAGGACATGAGAACAGCTCTAATGGATGAGCCCACCAGCTCACCTCCTTTTGTTTCCTCTCCCTGACAGAGGCTGAACCAGAAGTCTCAGAGAAATCTCAAGTGTTGATGGAACAAGAGACTACAACTACTTCTAATTCTTCTAGAAATCATTAATTTGATTTTTCAAAAATCTATCTAACGCACAGGAACCTATTATCCAAAAAATAAGAATCCTATTTGAAATCCTTCTTATTCACATTTGTATTAAGTGTGGCCCCTTCTACCCACAGTTTCTGTTTATCCTGCAGATAGTAGATGGCACAGAAATTTACTTTCAGTGCCACAATCAGCCTCTGCATTAGTTGCCAGGACAGATTCAGCAAAATAAGAACTGATACTTTTTTATAGTAGCTCAAAGTTTGGTTGAGGATTTATCTATTGGGAAAAGTTGCTGTTAACATAAATACTAGAAACAGGGAGATTAAAAATATGTGTTTTATTTAGTTTGTTAACTAGTTTGTTAACTAGCTTGTTGTTCAGTTTGTTTAGGCTGAATTCCTCCTGACAAACTATGGGTACTTTGCTGAGGACCTACATCAACAGGGTGTCCACCTTAGGTAACAGAAGAAACAGAAACACCTTACAGAGGTGATTCATAGCTCTGAAGGACATAGTTGTTTCCTAAAGTACTTCTCTGCTTAAAAAGCCTCAGTTAGGTGGAAATGCTCTGAATCCTGCACGTTATGAACAACACTGGGCTTTCATCTTGTAGCCCAGGAGGTAGAAGCATTAAAAACCAAAACAAGAATGTCTTCTTTCTAGCGACACAGGAAAAATGATTTCCATGAAGACTTTCTTTATTGGTGAGAAAGTATTTCTCTGAATTTCCTTAAACTACCTAGCTGCAAATGTACCACTGGTCTGGAAGACATTCCAGCTGAAGAGCTCTTAAACTTTTTCAGCAGCACATCTGTTAGCTTTTGAGCTTGATTCTTCCTACATTTCAAATAATCCTTGCTCTTGTTAAAGACTGTTATCATAATCTATCAAAAATGACTGTAGATGTTTGCCCTTAGATAGGTAACACTACAGCTCAACTCTGCTATGAAAAAGAACAGTAAAAGCTAACTGCTCTTTGTTAAGTAAATACAATAAATAGACTAAAAGATTGCCTGAAGAAAACCTTTTTCTGTCCAGAAACAATTCAGCCCAAGCTAATATATAATTAGAGCACAAATTAGCTTTCTTGAATTGCAGTTTCATTAAGGGATTGTAGTGATGTCACGAACCAAAAGAATGAAACTATTTAGGAATGCTTTAGCCAAAAGATTCTCCTAAGTGAATACTTTGACATGTTTTGCTAAGGCATTGCTCACTGAGAAATGTGGTATCTCTGTACAACACTATCTCAGTGCACATGAGACTGTTGAGTTGTGATCAGGATAAAAGCTGTTATTCACCACCGACTTTCTTGACCAGTTTCTATGATTAAGGTGAAAAGACTGTAGGTGTTTGGGACCTAATCCAAAGGCTACATTTGGGAAGGGGAATGGTTCAGATGATAGATGTAGGATCAGGGCAGTCTTTGGCGTCAGCACCAGCAATGACTGTTGTGTCTGATACTGCAGTGAGCTGAAGTGTACCCTGCCTGTGCCTGACTGCTGATGGCTGTCAGACCTTCCGAAGGAACCCCCAAGACACTGGATGTCATACACAAACTTAAAGCTTCTTTGCTAAGAACATATTATCACTTCTTATAGACAGTTAATCCATTAACCAAGCAATGAGGACATGTGTTTTCTTGCTGAGGTTGCTCATGCCTACTTGCACCACCAATTAAAAAGCAAAATCATGTAGTTTTACACTATGTTATTATTAGGTAAAGGAATATTCTATGATTTACCTTTCACCCCAATCCTTTTGTGCAATCAAATTCATAATGTGGATTTAAAAATTATCAAATTATTTTTCCCCTTTGCCTTAAGGGATGCTTTAAACATCTTAAGCTTTTATTGTTACTGTTTCCCAGGTGACCCCAAAGACCTTGCTGGTGCTTTTGAAATGGGATGGCCTGTAAAACTTACTGCACTCTTAGAGCAGCAATGAATGGGTTTGTGCCTACCAAACTCAGTCAGGCCCTAATAACAGAATATCCTTCAATCAATACAGATGATAAAGATTATAATTTAATATTTCAATCCATTGGTTGAGCAATGAAAGATTTAGTATGTGTCTGGATGGAGGAGGAGAGCAGGATTTTTCAGTGAGCAATGTAAGAGAAAATTCATAGTATGCATGTTGCACAAATGAATTATCATGCCTATAGAGGAGAGGAAGAAAGATGACAGGATAATTAAATGTAGGTGTTTACAGGGAAATAATGTGTCTAGGTATAAAACAATTGGTATGATTGTGTATGTCCATCTTTTGCACGTTATACTATATATATACACCATAGGACAATACTTCAGCTTTATTGTCAATGGTCAATTGCCATTTCAGAACAAGATTAGGAGAGTTGTGTATTCACACTTTACAGTCCCCCTGTATTTTAATGTTTGTCACAATTAGTCTTATTTCCAGCAGTGATGAAATCTTATGAATAAGAATAAAGACCACAGCTGGATAGGAAAATGCTATACAGAGAAATATCTTTAAAGACTCCTTTTTTGTCTTACTCTCTTCTCCTTCTATCTTTTTTTTTTTTTTTTTTTTTTTCCAAAAAGAAGCAATGACAGGTAGCCCAAAATTAGAGTGTCTATTTTTTACTTTAAAATTGTAAATGGTCTTTCTATTTGTCTGAAGATATTAATTTTCAAGGCTAGGACAGAGAGTCTAAGAGAAGAAAACAAGAAATTTCCAAAACTTTTTTTCTCCAGAAAAGCAGAATACATAATTCTACACTTAGAGCGTGTACAGAGGAGGGCCACAAAGATGATCAAAGAGCTGGAGCACCTTTGAGAGAGTTGAGGTTGTTCAGCCTGGAGAAGAGAAGGCTCTGGGGGGACCTCATAGTGGCCTTCCAGTACCTGAAAGGTGCCTGTAAGAAAGCTGGGGAGAACTGTTCACAAGGGCATGTAGCAATAGGACGAGGGGTAAGGGTTTAAACTAGAAAAGGGGAGATTTAGGTTGGATATTAGGAAAAAGTTCTTCAGTATGAGGGTGGTGGATCATTGGAACAGGTTGCCCAGAGAGGTAGTGGAGGCCCCATTCCTGGAGATATTCAAGGTCAGGCTTGATGGGGCCTGACCTTGGAAGGTCCCTTCCAACCCAATACATTCTATGATTCTATGATTCTGAGAACCAATACAAGGGGCTATTACTGCTTGCATTGCAATTGTACCAAGAGCTTCTAATGCCATGAAGCCCTATTTCATAAGGGCCTACATGGACACAAAGGAAGCTGTGTTTACAATGGAAACTGAGAGACAAAGAGTAGGTATAGTAGGACTTATTTCTAGCCACCCTGGAACACTAACACAAGACGATAGTATCATATTTTGTAGCATATTCGCTATAAAAGCATCTTTCCAAGTGATATCAAGTGCGACTTTGGTCCAATACCCTAAGCACAAAAATCACCATTTCTCCTGATGAGAAGCTTACTATAGGAAGAAACCTCACTCTCCTCTGTTTTGGGGTGGAAAAGGATTTCAGTTCATGCTTCTTAAGTATATATTTTCCAACAACAGCAAACAGTTAAAAAAATAATCACGAAGGCTATTTTGACAGTAGCCGTATAAATAATTTAAACAAATCAAAAAACCATCAGCCAAGATAGGTTTTGCAAGAAAAACAGAAAATTATTTAGTCCAAATGATTCAGCAAAGCCTGGCATATAAGGCTGCCAAGTTTCCGCTAAAATCTGCTCTTTTTGTGAAGTTGCTCTTGTCCTGTGGATGCAGCCAGAAGACTAGTCACAGGTCTCATAAATACGTTTTTATTGTGAAGCCAAGAATTCACACATACAGCTATAAACAGCATTTATGCCCTTCATACCTATCAGTATTTAAAGGGCACCAGACAATACAGCTTGATCATCAGACGTACTGAAGTTCTTTCACTCTCAATCACCTGAATAAAAGCAATGGGCATGCCAGGAGCTCAATACTTTTAAAAATCAGGCCTTATACATGTTGGGCAAATTGTTCAGCTTTAAGAAGAGCAGACTGAGTGGGGTCATAACAACAGTCTTCAAATACATAAAAAGCTGCTGCACAGAAGAAAGGAGCAAACTATTCCATGTGCATTAACAAAACTAGAAGTAATGGACTTAAATTGCACCAAGAAAAATTCACTTTAAACATTAAAAAGCCTTTCTAACAGTAAGGTTAGTGCAGCAGTGGAATAGATTGTCTAGTGGGGAAGCTGAGGAGCTGTTGGTGCTGAAGGGCTGTAGGAAGACAATTGGCACTGTCAGGGTGTTGCACGTGTCCTTGGATCCATCCCTTATAATCTCTCCTATCCCTGTGGATCCCAGTAGGAAAACTCATCCTGGCCTTGAGATCATGCAGCAGGTTCTAGCTCAAACTTAGAAAAGTGAGTAGCATTTGCTAATATTCACTAATCTCTGAGCAGAAGCTTGTGGCATGCTCTTTTGCTTGGCAGCTAATGAGCACTATTAATAATTGTTTTTTAAAATGCAACTTCTGAACACAAGAAGGATTAGACAGATGGCTACCAGTGGTTTGCCAGATCAGTGTTAGCAATGTTTTACTGAATTAGTTTCTTTCTCGTATTCTGATTGATTACCATAGCTACTTTACTTGTCAGAGGTTTCTTTAATAGTATTCTTTTTAAAACACAATGTGGACATCATAAACCAGTCCTAAATAATTTGATGGGTTTGCATGAAATTACTTGGGAAAGGTCAGTTCTAAAGCAATAATGTAAACTCAGCTGCAAAACCTCTTGAAAAACCCCTTATTTTTGTTTCTCTAAAGCAGTATTTGCAGCTACTCAAATAGTTACATTTTTACAGTCGTGTTAGCCTTGATTTGTTTTGAAAGTTGGGGATACAGGGAGGGAAGAGATCCTGCACATCAGGAAGTGATTCTCTATCTTCCTTCTCCTATCTTAGTTCAGGCTTGGGCTGACAGTGATTGACAGGACGAGGGGATTCTTTACACAAAAGAAAAATATGGCAAATTTGTGTGGAAAAGAGCAATGCCTTTAAAGCACAGCACTTACTGAGAAGGGCTCACAGCCTTCTAAATTATGGTTTGTACAGCCACCATGCAGCATCATTTAGTTTACACAGCCAGTTTCCAGACAGAGATTTACTTGCTTGGTGTCAGAATCAGCCTTCAGAGCTGAATTTGAGAACCATCCTTCAAGTCACAAGTTATCAAGTGTGCAGGGCTGCAGTGGCACTGCCCAAGTGCTTTTGGCTTCACAGAGAAGGAGGAACGCTCTGTGTGATGCTTTTTTATACCCACTCTGACAAAGCTGTGCTGTGGTGCCTGTGACTGACCACCATGGTACCAGTGGGGCTGAGAGGAAAATCTCTGTCCATCTCCTCTAGCCACGGTGTTTAAATTAGAAGTGTGGCTGCCCTAAACAGCTTCTGATGGCTTGTGTTTCTGTACGGACACAGCAGCAGCTTTGGCATGGCTGTGTGCCTGGTGCAGGAGCTCCAGTTTGGTGCCTTGCATTGCACAGGATAAATTCAAACCTGCATATATTTGCAAGGAGCTATTAACACATGCCCATTCCTCCTTGGTTTGCATTTTGATCTTGTCGCTCCTACACTGGGAGATCTGAAGGTGAAGCCTTGCTGGCATTGTGAGCCCTTGAGAGCCATCGGTTTGCAATGGGAGCAGCACATCCAACTGAGGCAGGAAAAAAGAGTCTGTGTACTGGAGGATATGAAAAGGTTAAAAATATGTGGGACTATTTCAATCTGCAGATATGTCACTTGGCATCCCTGGGAGTGTGGCCTCTGAGGTGGACAGTTAGTAAAGATCTGCTTTTTATAATTGGTTTTCAATCCAAGGCTTTTGCAGTGATATCCCATCGCGGCCCACGTGGGAACAGTAAGAGATGCTTTTTGTAGCAGAGGAGTATGCTGAGGGGAAAACCTTCTGGTTGAAGATGATTTTTTTGTCTGGAACATTTTTCTTAAAAGCGGGGAGACAAGGAAATATTCAGATTAAGGAATTTAGGTTTTTAGAAGAAAAAAATAGGTATTCAGCATTACTATTTTTGTTCTCTGCTTCAGAAGGAACCTGAAATGAAGACGTAAAATACCAGAACACATTTTTTCTTATCTGACAACCAAAGGGAAGACAAAACCATGGAACATTTGGATAGCCAGTGTTTCAGATGAAGGCTTTCAGCTGCACGAGGCAGGTTGTGCTTAGAGTTAGAAGTGAGAGATGCGAACCCAGAGCCATGAAGTCTTCCTGTGAAATAGGGCAACAAGCTGCTCAGTGTGATACAGCACCCATGCACAGAAGCACCTGTCCCTGTGCCTCACCTGGAAGTCACTCATGACCCACCAAGTGCAGGGGTCTGCTGTAAACAGATCTACTTGCTGCCTTTATAATTTATTTATCTAGTTCTTGGAGCAGAGAATATATTTCTGCTCTGTTGTTGTTCAGTGCTTAGCAAAATGGGATCCTTGTCCAAGACAAGAGCTCTGAAAATGTCATTATATTAAATAGCAATAACAGTTTATGGTATTATGGTACTGCAGAGAAGATTGAACATGAAACATGAGTTAACTCAGGGGGCTGGCAACTAGACTAATCCTTTTACCTCTGTGCATCCTGTTCTGGCTGTTTACCAACCCTGAACTGCTACCCTTGGAAAGCTATTGGGGCAGCTGTGTGAAATGTTTTGCCAGTGATGATCCAACCCCTAACATGCAGCAGCAGGTTCATGCTCTGTGTTCTGGTTGCTCTGCAGTCCTGCATTCCACCAGGGCCCCTGCACACAGCCACACTCATTTACTCTGAGGTCAAAGTAACTTCTAGTTTATCACTTAGGAAGCAGAAAGGGCCAGCGATAAAGCAATGCATGCGATTTGCATGGATCCATTAAATATAATTTGAAATACAGGATATACCCTCTGGGATAGGTTTAATTGATCACATCATAGGTTTTAGCCAATGTATGCAGCACTTGGGACATTATTTCTTTCCACAGTGGCATGTCCTGCAGCTCTCTTCTCCTTTTCCTGAATGGAGATAGTGGGTTTTAGCTACAGTTTCACTCTCTGAATGTAAATAGGCATTTGAGCAGACAAATCTCAGGGGCTGTACTTCAGTGCTCCATAAAAGCCCTCTCCAAACTCCTTTACCATGGAAGACCATTTACAGAATTAAACACATTGTGTTGTAAAATATTAGTTTCTTATTACTTATAGTAAAGAGCAAAGTAAGTAAAAACACAAGCTGGTTGATGAATTTTTAATAAGAAAGGCAATGTATATGTGTGTTATTCTCTATCTGATTCCACAGAAATCAGTCTGAAATCTAGTTCAGTCTAGTAAAATTAGATCTAAACCTATTTAATTTTGTTGAAAGTGTGTTTTTCTCTCCCGATGCCTTGCTTGAGGATACACAGAGATAAAAACTCTTGAGTTATTACCAGTTTATGTGCATCTCCATCTGCCTATGGAGTGTGCTATATTATGTATTTTCTAAGTGATCTGGCTGTAGCTTGGAGATGACAATTTAAAAATCTCTTCTTTGCAAGCTTCTTATGCTATCTGAACACTCACTTTGGAAATATTTTTATTTCGCATTCTATAAATTGTGTCAGGCTTTTCCCCCCCCTCTTTTCCCCTCCATTTTTTGGGATGTCATCACTTTAGAAAACAGGAAAAGCATGAGAGAGAGTAATTGCATAAAAACCATCAGTGCTAAGCTCTGTGTGCTGAAGTCTTGCAATAGAGACCATGAAAATGGCCAGTGGACTTATTAAGCATATAATAAATCTGCATAATTAACACTACCTATGACTATTTGATTTTATGATGAGGGCACTCAAAGAATTGCAAACACTAGGAGTTATTGTACATGGAGAAACTATAAGAAGATGTTTGTACAGGTGCAGCACAGATATTCAGCTAAGTATTTCTTTTACACTTTACAAGATGATAGTTTCATTGTATAATGTGTGGGTCACCTAATATAGGCATGATGATGTGCTTCTCCTCAACACAAACTGCTCTTTTAGTTCCTCTAAGACATCATTCTCCAACCTGCAGTAATGCCTACAAATGCACATACTGATAGAGCCGTTCATCTCCTTTTCAGGACTGATGAAAGGACCAATGTCAAATGGCCCCAGCTGAGGGCAGACACTGCCAGTGAGACTGTCAGCACTCCCCTTTGAGCTGTAACCCTCTCCTTCCCAAACAGAATACCTGCTTAAGCATTAGGAAATGAATGACCTGTATCACAAAGGTCCAGTCAGCAATTAGTGATGGAAGGCTTTGTTTAATATCCTCTCTGTTCATCTACTGTAAGCCAGCCAAGTATGACCTCTATCTCTCTCTTGTACTTCCATAATAATGCATATTTAACCTGAATCCTGCCCTGAATTGTCCTTTATAACACGAGGCAGTCTTGTGTTAACTAATCTGTCTGTGGGCAGAAAGTTAAAGGCATTACTGTTATAATTTAGCAATGCTTTTACTGAGATACGTGTGCTTATTGAGAGCAAACAATTAACTCCAAATGATGTAAGAGGGCTGAGATTTACAGGGTTTTCTCAGACACAATGCTACTGACCAAAGTCAGGTCTGCTAATTGAGCCAGTTCTTTAAGTATTTAGACACTTAAATTCCCATTTGACCCCATGGGAGCTGAGGCAGCTAAAAGGAGTTAGGGGTTGCCCTGGGCCTGTCCTGGGTGTTGCTGGTATTACAGTGCCGTTTACTACAAAGCAACTGCTTCAATTTCACTTGTTAAGGCATGAGCCTTTAATATTTATTAAGCTTTCCATCACAGCTTGCGTAGAATCTGAAAGTTTCAGGTTCATCGTTGCTACTTTGTTAGTATTTTCTTTTTATCTTTTCAGTCTTTATTCAATCACAGCACAAATGGCTTCAAACCTATTCCTCAATTAAGAATGGTGACAAAGGAAAAGTTGGCTACAGCTTTACAAAGAAGGCTGTTTTCAGGGTGATGCAAAGGAAACGACACCTGACTCCCATCAACAATAATAATGGGGGCCATGCATCTAATTCTTTCTGCATTGTGCTGACACTGTACCCTTGAATGTTAGTACAGTCCAATAATTCTCCAAAGATGAGGCAGCTTATTTTCTCTGCCATTGCTGCTTTGCTGGCATTTTTATGGCATTCCCAGAAGTACTACCTGTCAGAGTTAGTAGTTCCAAGGATGGCATTGCTTTGGGGTGACTGAGGATTGATGTAATTAAAGAGAAGGCAGTCTACTGCTTGCCCGTGGGTATTTTATATCAAGCGTTTCACTGCACAGCTACGATTGATGACTTAAATGATGACAAAGTTGGGCTGCTCTGTATGTGCAACAGTGATTCGAACCAGGAGTTCAGGGTTGTGAGTCCTGTATTTTAAGCTATGAGAATTCTGAGAATGTTGCAGAAACTGAGCTATCAAGGAAAAGTGCAGCTTCTCACGAGCAATTTAATAACATCACTGAAAACTCACAACTCACAGAGACTAGTCACGGAAAGGGACTAGTCCCAGTCACAGCTAGGGACAAGAAAGATAATTATTTGGTAATTATTTAGAAAAGAACTGGAAAAAACCCTGTATAATATTACATCATTGAATAAATCCACTGGGTACAGTTGTTGTTGTCTTAAGTGGGATTATCTGATTAAATTCATACATGCTTTTGTACATATCCACATCTGGAGCAGTCATTGTAGGTTTTCTTTATTGTAAATTAAGACTTCATCAAAATAGCCCATGACATTAGACTACCTTAATTTCATCCTAAAGTGTGTGTTAGTTCTGTTCTGTAACTTGAATGTGTTAAAAGCCATGAGAAATATCAGGCATATTATTATCTTAGTGTTTATTCCTTAATAAACTGATGAAGTGGTAAAATCTGATAGGAAAGCTGCTCTTTAAAACCACAGACAGAGTTTGATAAGGATGGTCTGGGAACATAAAATAGCTCTTTGTGCAGAAAGAAAAGGAATCTTATTCTCTTCCCTGCTATAAACTCCTATTACATTTATAACCTTGCATTAAATTAAATATGTTATTTTACACAAGCACTTAAAAAGTCTCCTAAATATCCAATAACAGTTTTCTTTATTCCCTTGTTAGCAGCTGCCATGATGGCAGGACTCGCAGAAGAACGAAAGTGCTTCAGTGCATTGATTTGCAGTTGGCACAGCCCTCTGTTCTCAAACAGAACTGATTAGCTTAGCAGGAAAGTGCCATTTACTTTTTATCGCATTTCTTTTCTGCTCATCTCCCTTCGGTGGCTGCCAAGAGGAACAGCAGAACTGTAACCTCCTGAGTTTACTTTCTTCAGCTCCAAATTCTGCAATTCTGAGGACTAATTTGTCTGGATGGTGCTGCAGCATCAGTACACATGCCAGGGTTACTGCTTTGGTATGCTGAAAATGAGTCCCAGTGAGCTCTTTCAGGCTGTTTCAACACAAAATTAACCCTGACTATGACAACCCTGTATGTATCAAAAAGTCCCATCTAAACCAGGATTTTATTTTATTTTATTTTTTTTTTCCACCATTTAGCAGAAAAGCTAATAGGATACTAAGGCATAATATCTAGCTGGGAAAATTTCTCCTGAGTATGTCACTTTTGCTACATAGACTGACCCTAGGGCTTGCCTTCTAATACATAACATTTGGAGGACTGTGTATACACTTCTGCACCTCTGATCTTCTGTGTATTGAAGCTGCTGGGGAAACTCTTGATTCACCAGTTAAAAGTAAAGATTTTCTGCAGCACAGAATGACTAGCAGCTGCAGTAAAAACAGTGGGAGTCATTGAATTAGCTATTATTTTCCCTTGAAGACCAATTCATGACAGAAGTTCAGTTTGCTTTGGATAAGACTCCATAATTTCACAGGTCAGATCCTCAGCTGGAGTGAGTCTGTGTGGCTTTATTGAAGTCCATGAACAAACACAGAGCCATACCAGCTGAGTTCAGCAGAATAACAGTTCCAAACCTGCTAAAGATCTGATCCCATAAACTTATCATGACTATTCAGCCTCTTTAGTCCTTACACAGTTCTCATGCAAACTGGTCAAAAATTCCACAAAATCAAAGCTTTTCAGGGATGTTAGATATTTCCAAGTCTGTTTTTACTGAGAAATAAGAAGAAAAAAATAGGAATGGGTGGGAGGGTAAAACCATGGTTCAGAGTTATTTCTGGAAACAAAGATGAAAAGATAAAGAGAGGAGAGAGAATTTAATTCCTACTTTCTAGCTGAAATTAACTCTTAATAATATTAATCCTTTTGGACTCTTTACAGTTAGCAGAGATGAAGAGGCTAATCGCTGCCTCTTCTACACTGGAGACTCCATTAGTTCTACTAAACAGCTGGTGCAGCACAAGAGAAAGAAGTACATATGCATTTACCTCCCTTCTCCTTTGATCTCAGCAAGAGATTGTAAGACAGCTCCCATGCTCTGTTCTTTCATTTTAAAATGCAAAAGCTATCTGAAACTCTCTTCCCTCTGGCACAGGAAATCCTGGTGAGGAGAGGGCCCCTTTGTAGAAAAGGTATAGCTCATACTCTGCAAATGTATCTAACTCCATTAGTCATGTGAATTCAGTATCTTTTATACGCTCTTACGAGCCATCTTCCCTCTTTCCACAGCAACAAAGAAAATCCTTTTTTCTGGTAAAGCAGGAGTTATGTGAACTGCGCCAATGCAAAAGACCACAGTATCTGCCATAGCTGATGAGCTTCTAACAAACTAGGGATGCACTGATAGGGCAACATGACTACAGTCCTCTCCTAAACCACCAGAAAATAAAATCTACCTCTTCACAGGACTTAAACTATTGACTTTATCCCAGTCTGTTACAAAAGCTCCCCCTCTACTCTGCCCTGGTGAGGCCACATCTGGAATATTGTGTCCATTTCTGGACCCCACAGTTCAAGAAGGACAGGGAACTGCTTGAGAGAGTCCAGCACAAAGCCACCAAGGTCTCCCTTATGAGGAAAGGCTGAGGGAGCTGGGTCTCTTTAGCTTGGAGGAGACTGAGAGGTGACCTCATTAATGCTTATAAATATGTAAAGGGCGAGTGTCACGAGGATGGAGCCAGACTCTTCTCGGTAACAACCAATGATAAGACAATGGGCAATGGGTGTGAGCTGGAACACAGGAGGTTCCACTTAAACTTGACAAGAAACTTCTTTACAGTGAGGGTGACAGAGCACTGGAACAGGCTGCCCAGGGAGGTTGTGGAGTCTCCTTCTATGGACGCCTTCCTGTGTGATCTCATTTAGATGTTCCTGCTCTGGCAGGGGGACTGGACTAGATGATCTTTCAAGGTCCCTTCTAATCCCTAACATTCTGTGATTCTGTGTGAAACTATTGCAGATGTGGGTATACTCACCGTCAGGAAAACCTTACTCTTTTGGTGCTCTATAATATTTGTTCTATGACTGGTGGCAAAGTCTAATGACCAAAGTCTAATTAGTTGAATTTTAGGATAAGATGACTCATTCCTTATACTCAATTGACTACAAAATGAAACTTGTGTGACTGGCTCAGATGTAGAGGTAAACTTTTGCTCAGATGAGACCAATATCATACGTCTGATCATCCACAGATCACCCACATTGCAGACATGCAATGTCCTCCTTGTCTTGCATCTAGGTTTTCTTCCTGCAGAAACTCAGGTGCAAGGTGGTGGAAGAAAGGAAAATAATGGGACCAGAGTCTAGGCACAACATGGTGTCAGAGGGTGGTATAGGCTCATATCTGTAGTTGGACAGTATAGAAATATAGATAGAGGCATGAGGTTGTAGCCTCCAAAGTGGAACCTGTAACTCTGCATCAGAGTCTAAGAGGATTACTTAGGTTTGGAGAGCATCAGATAACTCAAAAAGGGGCACAGAGCCAACAGCCTTCTTAGTAAGGTTTTGATCAAAGTAGTGAATAAAAAAAATGAAGATTAGAGTATATCCTAAATATCATCCCTCCTCAGGGCCTGAGGAGCTTGCTTAGGGTCACTAGGAGGGACTCCTTCTGTTTGGAACTTCTTCCTGAGGACAGATGTCCAGGCTCTGTCTTTCAAACTGGGAGGAAATGGGAGCAGGAACTGTGTCTTTCAAGAGACAGGGTAGCTGGGGAGGGAGTGACAATGAAAGGAGATCTCTTTAGCCTGTGTGACAATGTTACTGCATTTATCCAGAGCAGAGCTGTGGTGGGGCTGGAGACTGGCACTCCTGGAGCTAGGACTGATGGCCCCAGGGGAGCTGAAACAGAGTCCTGGGCTATGAGCAAGGTGGGGGAAGCCCATTGGCACCCTCAGGGACCTGACGATCAGTGGAGTTTTAATACAGTCTGGCTACCTGCACATACAGTTCAACTTCCATGTATATTTTAATGCTGTTCTACACATATTTTAACCCTTGAATTAGACCTGCGAGTTTTCAATTTAGGAAAAATAATAATGAATATTTAACTGTAATCCTGCTCTTCCCCACTGCCAATTATGGCAGGCACTAATTCACCCAAAATACCAGTCCTTGTAGTAATCACACAGCTAATGACTGCACTCACCGAGACCTCGCTTGACTTTTAAGCCTATTGATTAAAATATATCTGGTTCTGATATGCAGCAAAGACACCGTGAACCCCCACCATGTGACTTCTCTCTGTGACCTCCTTGCAGCAGACCCTGAAGCACAGCAACATGTCTATTCAGCGCTGTCAGCCCTGGGTCACCCTCCCAATCACAGCTGATGGGTGACAGTGGCACCAACAAGATGGGCACCAAGGGAGCGGGCGTGAGTCAGTGGGCAAGTGCCAGGACAGGGAAGAGCTGGTGCTGCCATGGGGCTCATCTGAGCAACCCCTTGATGGGACCAGCCTGCAGCCCATCGTCCTGCAGGGTGCATGCTTTCTTTGTTATGTTGACATACATAAATGCTAGGTCAGTAGAGCAAAACAATACTGGTAACCTCAGTTCCTCCATACAAGAAATAGACTGTGCACCGATTTGTTGAGTTTTTTAGTGTTCTTGTTCAAATTCTGAACCCAGGACACTGTAATGTATTTGGAGTTATGGGGGTCACATCTGTAGTGCCATGGCTGAAGACTAAGACATTGCAACCATATTTATTAACTTTTCCAAAGCATTTGATTGTCCAGGACCATTCAGAGTGTCCAGGAGCATTCGTGCTAAGAAAATTGAAACACTTTGGCCTTGACTGAGCTTCAACGGATGGCTTTGCTTCATATTTGTTAACAAAAGAGAGCAAGAGAGAGAGGGAGAAAGAAAAGGTGACAATTTGTCTCCAGAAGTAGCCACACAGTAAATCTCCAGTGAACAGAATTTTATGGAAGGAAGTCTGTTTCCACTATTCTGCTTCCAGACTTTATAGATGGTTTTCAGGATGAAAAACCAGGACAATGCAATTGTCTAATGCTGATGATTTAAATGCAAACAATCCCATTGTTCATTTCCTCGGCCCTGAGTGACAAAAATTCAGAGTTTTAATGTGACCCCTGCAAGATCCACAAATGACTTACTAGCAAAAAAATGAACGTATTAAATTCAAAAAGAAATGGAGAAAAAGAAAGTAATATCTTCCCCCCAAAAGGACTAGAAGAACATAAAGTCATGCTCCATATGACCCTGATACTATAAAGAGGTTCAGGCTGTAGATTGAGGTCTGTGTCATCGAGATGTGTAGAGCTTGGGATGTCTAGCACATGTCTACTGTTGAGAGAATGATTTGTACCTAATTTGCTCAGTGGTTTTAAGCTTTTTTTCTGTTTGTATCAGACTTTGAGACTCTGATTTTTCCAGATTTACTTGTCAGTAGAATTTGCTCAAATGCACTTTCTAAACATATTTCTACCTATGCAAACTATTTTTTTTTGATTGTTGACTACTCATGCTGTGTCACCTAAGGCAAACTGCAGTTTTCCAGAGCTTTTGCAGATGATTGATCCCTGAAGTCCCCTGAACCATTTTGCAAATCTCTACTGTAATCTGTCTTCAGTCACCCAATAAGGTTACCAAAAGCTATTTCTCAGTCACATAACAAGGGTCACTATCTGTTGACTTTTAACAGAAAAGCTTAGCATCCTGACAAAAATAAAAATGATGATGGAGTGACTTGCACACACAAAATAAGTTGGAAAAGGAACATTTTAACCCAAACGTATTTAAAATGTAAAACTCACTTCAAAAATCTCTTTATGAGCTAATAATAAATACAAATGCTAGCTTGCAGAATTCTTTGTAGGAAAATACATACAATAAAGCATCTGTTATAACATTGATGCATATCAGGTCTTGGCATGATTTATCTCTAATCACGCTGCTGATGAAGAGATCTGGAGGTCTGGACTGCACAACTACCTCCCCAGTTTGAATCCACCGGATTAAATTATGGCAATACCCTATGTTTTTTATCATGTAAAAAGAGATACGATTTCTGTTCCTAATGAATGGCAGTGGACTTCCTTTCCCAGCAAATAAATACAGACTGCCTCTCAAGACTAAACTATAACAAATCCCATGACAGCCCAGAGTCTTTTGTCTGGTCAACTTGATGCTTAGCACAGTCATGGCTAAGGTTAGATGAGATGAACCCCACTCTGACTGTTTTGACTTGTAACGACTGCCAGTGCCAGGTTGTTAAAAAAAGACTGTTGGATTAGTGCAAAAATAAGAACATTGCCTTCATCTGCAGAGTCCTCTGCAGCACAAAGATGTTGTTTTTATGGTTAGTTAGCATGGCTTTCAGGAATGAGCTGCAGAAGAAATCTGACGGCTAATGACACATCTGTGGGCAAAGGTGCAACAGCGTTCAGAGTGCAACAGAACAGGGCTCCTGAACAAGCGTCATAGCTCCATGTATTATTTCAGTGAAGTCCCAGGCACGTCTTGGGGCCATGTTTATTTCTGACAACCTAGTTAGAAACATACGTTACGGATCAGAATATTTTGCATTTTTTAATGTCCAGTCTGGGGTCACACCCAGAGGCTTCCAGCCTCTCGTAAATGACAACCTCTGACTCACAGCACGCGTAACCCAAAATACCTTGTCATGACTCCTTGTGGTAACATCATTACATGTGGCATAATTAGAAGAAAATAAAGATATCTGACCTAAAATAAGCAGTATGTATTTTTAAGCCTAGAGGAAGGTCATTTGGCACTGTTATTTTGAGGACTCTGCTGACAGAGGCTTTTCTGTAACATTCTAATTTCAATGCTACTATCTATAGCCCTTTGTGTAGATTTGTCCTTTCAATGTGCACTGTTGTCAATGAAAAGATACTGTAAGCTGGTTTCAAGGTGTGACTCAGAAAAAGCTGGCAAAATGATGCTCTGAAATTTTCAAAGCCATGCTGCGTATCTTCAGTTTCAGTGGATATGCATGCAATCCTCTACAGTTTGGAAAATCTCTTCCATAAGCTGCCTCCTGTCTACAAACAAAAGCCAAGGTCATCCAAAGGGATTTTAGCAAAAGACAACAATGGTTATCAACTCTTGTGGACACCCTTGGAGCTCTGTTATGGATGATGCCTATGAGAGAGTGTACACATACATGACTTTTACATGCATACATGTATATATTTAAAGGAACCTTTGTGACTTTCCAAACGCAGGTATTGAGTTTGTGAATCATAGCTTCCAAACACCTAAACACATATAGAAGCCACCAACACCTCAGAGTTTTTGGCATCCTGCTAAGATATGTTTAAAACAGGGTTCCCAATGTCCAAGAGAAAATCTTTGATTTTATTTAAAAGAGTAAGGGCTTGGCATACTCCTGAGTTTTTAAAGCCATTACGAGTAGGCTTGTAGAAGAGAAACCTGTGCCATACAGAGATCTGGAGAGATGTACATCTGGATGAATGGTGGCTGTATAGGGAGCAGCACAGAATATGTGTTTAGAAAGACATCGCATTTTGATTTAGGATGCACAACTATCTCTGATATTGCCTATAAGCCCATTAGAAGAATAGGATTTCCTGGCTCACAAGGATGATTTTTGCTTTGAATGTCTGTTCTAAAGTATTATTGAAAAGCAAAAAATATCATAGCTTCTCCCAAAACAATTTAGAAACAGAAAAGGGAAGGCTTCCTTCCGTTCTCTCCTTTTTCTTACATGCTGCCCTGTTCTGACAAGATGCTCAGCAGGATGATGGGGATTTACTGTTTGCTCCATGGCACACAAAAAAAGGCATTAAAATAAAAAGCCCTCATATGAATAATTACATCAATTTTGCAATCAACTGGGAAACAAACAAACAAAAACCGATGAGGTCAACATTGAATGTATTAATCTTGCCAATGCTCTGTACAATTAAAACAATTTCACCTTGAAATCTGACATTAACTACAATATGGAGCACCTCCAGTTTGTTTTTATGAACCTAGTTAGAACAGAGGTTTGTACATGAGGTATTTCCTAGTCTTTTTGTTTATGATCCATTTAGCAATTATTTTACACAAACTCTTTGCTGTATATTAGCTGTTACTTCTTTCTGTTGCTACACCAGTATGACTTGGGAAATGTTACAATGCATCTCATGTGGCAAAGAAGTTCTTCACAGTCATTGAGACCAATGTACTGGCAAACCCCAAGCAAATCCCGTTTTTGCATTTAATGTGTACAGCATTGAAGAGATCAGCTGCTGTTTCCTCTAGATAGGATAGGACAAAATTTTTAAAAGAGTTCTGAATTTCAACACTAGCATTTCAAATTTCCCACCTTTGCATAGGGGCTCAGTTTACAGAAGTCTAAGGATATCCTGAAAAAGTGTTGATATCTTTCTGGAAATGTGTTTGCATAAACCAAAAAGGAGGCACCAAAACTTACACACAAGAACCTCAGCTTTGCACTTAACCAGAAAAATGGATCTCAACTTCAAACTTTAGGAAAATGCAGGTAGTATTTTAAGCTTTAGCCCTCACACATTTAACTGGATAACTCGGGCTTCTTAGTCAAAATTTAGTCTTATTCCAATACCAATTTGATTCTTGATTTAGATTTAAGTTTTGTAACTTGGGCCTAGCTTTAATTTAAGTACTGAAGATTTGTTCAGTTGCCGGCCTTCTTCTAACATCAAGTGGTTTCAGTTAAAGAGATTTGTACTTGAAATACATGCGTTCAGCATCGGTACTGCTAAATTAATAGTGATGTATATGTGTTTGTAGGCACAGTGACCTTTATTAGCTTCTCATTATGTTTGAAAATAGTTCTTGTTATCTGACTGGATGAATTATGTTGAGCATCGTTATGGCTCAGGTAACCTATTGAAACTAGTTATTTTTCATCATATGTTAAATGTTAAAACTAACAAGCAGTTAGTTAAGCATTACACTGGAGACTATCATCATGTCTTACATCTTGGAACATGCACTTTTAAAACTGTTCAGATTAAAGATGAATCAAAGCACTTCAGCTTCAGGGATAGGACTGGAGGTGCACATCCCCACAGACAGAACTGGAGTATAAAATCCAAAACAACTTGCTTTTAAAATTTAATAATTCACAAAATCTATGGTGAAGCACAGCCTGGCTAGAGTAGATAAGTAAAATAAATACTGCAAAGTCATTTTTTATTAATCTATGGCATGAAATTTAAGCACAAGAGAAAACATTTCACAATCAAGTCAGGAGCTTTCTGTAAATGATCAAATGAGAATTTTAAACCCCCTCACCTACCAATGCAAAATACATCCAGTTTATCCTTTAGTCCAGACAGCAAAATCCTTTTTAAAAATGCCTTTTACTTCTAATAGAACATTTGTTTTAGCCCCTTTTTAGAAGTAGAGTTATTTACAACGATGTCAGAAGAAGATAGACAGATACTAGAGCCTCTTATTTGATGGTGAATTGGTGCATCACATGCAGTCACAGGAAATAATTTAATTAGTTCCTGTGTTAGTCTGGTAACAAGTGGTCTGGTATATTTATCTAATTATTGAGACAACACATTTACAGCTGAAGGGACTTTGTTATAAGAGGTTTATAAAACTCTGATTTAGACTGATCTTCAGTCTCTTAACACCAAGTAAAAACTGGCCTTCAAGCAACATTTTTGTGTGATGAAGAATAAAATCCCAGATGGATTATGACAAGTCTGTGTCATCCTAAAAAAGAAATCAAAATGAAAAGCAGAGAAAATTAAATGGCAAGGATAATATATATACACACACACTCATTCAGAGAGAGAGAGAAAAAATATGAAGATTTGTACGTATTTTATACATCTGGAATCAGTGTGTTAACATGCTGTTTATGCTAAGAGGTGTACCATCTGCAAGGAATAAAGAAAAGGGAGAGATTATACTATATTATGGTGAAATAACATTTTGATTTTATTATTATGGTTGTGGCTATTTTATGAAAAGGAGATGGATTGATAATTGCCTAACCAACCA
>NW_010322101.1:35268-35840 GCF_000700745.2 Antrostomus carolinensis
AGAGAAAACCAAACGGATTCTTCAGAGAAACAGATTATTTCTCGTGCAATAATAAGGGGCTTGTGTAATACAGCAGAGGGAGGAAGAGAGGGCAGTGACAAGAAAGGGAGACTGAGTCTCATGGTGGGAGAGAGGTGAGAGCTTGGATGTCTGCAGGGCTGAGAGTGGCTGCAGAGAAAAGGGTGAGCATGTATCACAGCCAATGTGACCATTGAGAAAAGAGGTCCTCTGGTGTGCTGGACTTACTGCAAAGAGAACATCATGGAGTCACAAGACTTGGTTGCTTGTTTCTTCAGCACAAGTGCCTCCTGGGGTACCTTGAGCAGGGGCAGAGGACAGGCAGGACAAGTGGTTGCTGCGATGCAACCCTCAATGCTGAGAGGAGATCCAGCAGCCAGATGGGATGTGGGCTGGAGTGGCTTCGTCCTCTCACATCCCCATGTGATGTCCAGAGCTGATGCAGAGAGGGACCAGGGCTGGTGAGGGCCCAGAGGACGACAGCATTGGGAGCCAAAAGCAGGTCCCCTAGTTGTAAACTGTTAGGAACTGATTTTCTGGGAGGAAACTGTAGG
>NW_010322101.1:35875-47461 GCF_000700745.2 Antrostomus carolinensis
AAGATGCAGCATTTCAATTTAAGGTAAAAGAGTTAAAAATGGGTAAAGCTGATCCCTACACAGAGGGTCTGGAGCTGGTCCCCCTCTCCTTTTATCTGCAGTCTCTCATTATGGATATTTGGCATACGTCATTGTACCTCTCCCCCCCACCTCCTGCTCTTGCTCCAGACCAGCGGCTTTTTGACAACCCTCACAAAGGACCTTTTTCCTAAGAGATATTGGTTTCATTTACAGCGGGCTAGAAATGTATGTGCTGCAGTGCCCTGGGCCTTTCAATCACCTCCCGAGAGCGCTCACTTTTCATTGTTTCCATTTTAACGCTGTTCTTGCAGCTGCAATTGCAGCCTCTCTGAATTAAATCTGGGTTAACAGTCTGAGGACAGATAAACCCTAAGAGAGGAAATGATGTAAATCCAAACAGCCATTCTTTAACCTATTGCTTTTTTATGACAGGCTGGAAGCCCTACGTGCGATTGGAAGCAAAGTACATTTTTGCAGTCTAGCCTGATTTGCATAAACCTTTCTTTTGGTATTTGCATAATTTTTCAATTAATCACCAGGACAATATCCTAACTCCTGAACATCTCTCTCCCAGGTATTTAGGGTATTCTTGCTAATATAAAAGATTTAGACACTGATGATGAGGCCAAGACCTGGGGTTTTCCATTTATTTCACACATAAAACCCAGTCCAAATGTTTACTGTGCCTTATACTCCACAACGAGTGCATCAGTGATTACTGAAAAAGCACAGATGGGACATAGACAGTTTTTCATTCCTTGTTCCATATGATAGAACTCAACACATCTGGTGCGCTATGAAAAGCATCTTTGCACTAATTTGTTTGTCAGTATCTATTGAAAGGACTATCTGTCATCCTGTCGCATTTTAGTTGCCCTGAGATGTCTGAAGACAAGACTAGTCACAAATTGCGACTGCTGGCCACTTGGGACTAACTGGTAGAAACCACCAGCTGTTCCAATGATCATCAGTGGTGGATTTGTTTCTTTTTTGTATTTTTTTGATAAGCTGAAATTTCAGTGTAATCTCTCCTCAGACATTTTGTATTTGCAAGAAGAAACCAAATCACTTGAGCAAGAGACAGTTTGTTTTTCCTCGCTGTCCATGTGCATATTTCCATCTGCTTCTACAGCTGGGTGAGTTTTCTTTGACTGTGCAGAAGTGATGCAGGGAACAAAAATTCACTCCTGGTGTGTATGTGGTGATCTTAGCACTCGCCTTTGTATGCTAGGACTTTTATGTCAGGAACCTGAGCATAAATATATTGGCTTGTCAGAGAAAAGTAAAGATCCTACAGGAACCTCAGTGTTTATATGGGTTGATCAATACAGTCTAAGAATGTTTTTTCCCATAATTCTTCATGATGATCATCGTCTTGAAAGACAGACCTGTGATTTAGCATTTGTTATGTTTATTTTACCTCATCTCCTTACCAATGAATCAAAGTGTTTGATGTCATTTCTTTTCCAGCTTGATTTTTTAATTTTCATATTATAAATGCTTTATTGCATTAAATTCTGATTGTGTGGCTAATTTAAGCCATTTCTCTTCAGTCAAGAGCTATTCTGGCATGAGAGTGAGTCTGATTGAAGGTGTGAATTTCAGATTCTATTAACGGCTGGGCAATATATACATGAATAGCTTTCAGAAATATGAGAAAGCCTATGAAACACAGTGGAAGCATCCATGTTTAATGGGCATGTAACTTCAAAAATACTAGTTTGAACTGTCTGTAGTTAATTAAGTACTCATGCATTTTTATAATTAATCGGAATGATCAGCAATACACCAACGTAACTTGAACTTAATGCCATCCATTTCAAAATAATGAAAAGATTTTTCTACTTAATGGCATATAATCCTTTGAAACTACTGATCAGAGTAACAGACCATATCTTGTTTCCCTAGTATTACTGAAGGAAGAACCAGCACCCTATCTGTACTGGAAAATATTAACATAACATGCATTTAGCAGCTTGTCACACCATCATTCCAAAACTCCAGGTTATGCTCCTAAGTTTTGAACACAAGTCCCACGAGTTCTGCCTAAAATTAATGGTATGTTGTGATCCAGACTATTCCATAAGTCTGAAGAGAAAGGTGTTTGCACTTCCTCACTGCTAATAACTGAATTACATATGAAAGATTTAAACAAAAACCAACTACTAATTTGTACATCTTCAAACAGCTGTCACCTTCTCTGATATAAGCAGCTATTAAATCTTTACGGCTCTGACAAAAGGGTGAGCAGACCTTCCCTATTGTCTGGGAACCTGCAAAGCTTACTGCCATTTTTGGCTAGATTTTTCAGATGGTCTGAGTCAACATATGCCAGTCAGCATAATCTAAAAAACTGGCTTCCTTAATTCCTATTATCTGATGTGAGCTGTTCTCTAACCACTAGACGACAATACTCCTTTTATCCAAACATACAAACATTGTGGTACCAACTCACAATATTCAGAGCTCTGGTTGTTTGACTTGGATTTTTTAGGTTGCCTCTGGTTTGTGAATATCCAATTTGAAGAGATAAGAAAAATAGCAACTAATCTTACAAAAAGCAGAATTCAGCTCAGTTTAACTGATTCAATACTAGCAAGCCTGAGAAGGAAAAGCAAAACCAAAGTTGGCTGTGTCAGAGACTCACCCTCAGGCTGATGTCTCAGGAGGCTATTGAGTGACAGCCAACAAAACCCAAGATGCAGTGTGATCCTGACTAGGATTATTTGCAAAAAGTGCCCCCTCTGTGAGTGAACACTGCAAAAACTGGGCCCAGAATTGGCAACCAGATGTGACAGAAGAGCATATTCCTCAGTCCTGACAATACCTAAATTACAGTGTATGAAAATGCTGCCAGTGTGTCTTGTTTTCTTAAATCAATTTCATGTCTCTAGTGAGGTAAACCTTGCTAAAGTTGTGCATGACACACTTTCAGTTTGCTTCAGAAAAAATAATAAATCAAGCATCCTAGTAAACTGGGGACAGAAATGCCGAGGGAATCCTTAAAAATTAAGACAGTCTTCCATGACTGCAAAGGACATTTTTGAGCTGAGCAATTTGAGGAGTAAACAGCCCATAATGTAGCTGGCTTCACAGAAAGGCTAACTTGATAAGGAAGTGTTCTCACATTATTTAGGCTTTTCAGATGTCTACTAAACACAGAGGTGTGGTGTGCACTAAATGAGATTATGTTCTAAAAAATGGTTGCAGTGAACACGTAGCTGTTGTGGAGAGCAGCAGTAGGATGCTGGACCTTGCATTTATATCACAATGATATCCTTGTAGCACTCAGAACAACTGGGTTTACTATTTCTTCTTTCACCATAAGGTTAACACTGAATCTCTCACTTCTAGATCTTGGCTTGAAAATTAGTTTTGTGTTTGTAGGATTCATTACAGAATAGTCGAGGTTGGTAGGGACCTCTGGAGATCATCTGGTCCAATCCTCCTGCTCAAGCAGGAGCAGCCAGAGCAGGTTGCCCAGGACTGTGTTCAGTCAGGTTTTGAATATCTACGTGGATGGAGACTCCACAACTAAAGCTGGTCTGAGCAGTGGCAACTGAAGGTACCCAGGAAAATCAGTGTGGGTGTGAGGCAGAGGTGTTACCCTGCAGCTAATGGAGGAAGACTGCATAAGGCCAGTAACATCTGTACCAAAGTATTTTGCCTTGGCTCTCCGATTCCTACTGGCTGGTTTAAGAGAGACCTTCACATAGGAAGATAATATTTTCCCAGATTTTCAGCAGGTGATTATACATGCACCACAAATAAATTCTTATCTTATCTGAGAATCCTGGTGGAGCAGCAGGGACTCCAGGAATTCAGAGACTTCACTTTCCTCCTCCTCTCCTTACCCTGTGGGTCCTTCTATTACACATCTCATTCCTTGTAGAACTGCAAAGCCTTGGAGGAAATCTGATGAGAAGAGCTTTTACCAGGAGACTTTCTGTATATTTTACATTCAGTGGAACAGAAAATCAGGGTGAATTTAGAGAGAGTTTGATTGATATTGCTTACAATCAAAGCCAAAGCTAGACAGCACAAGCCAGGCACCTGAGAGGCAACCCAATTTTAGCATCATTTGATTTAAACTTCATAGGACATCGCAAGTCTGTGCACATTTTTTTCTCAGTGTTGTACACTGACTCCATCAGGGTCAAACAAATAAAACTTTATTTGAAAATTCTTTACTTGTCTCCTTCTGTTTGCCTTAGTGCAAAATTGATGTGACAGAGATTTCTGAAAACCCTTTCTTCCTGCAGGGATTAATTCTGGTGTTAGGGTTCTTTATAATCTCTGCTGGCTGTGAAAAAGGACTATAGCACCTATGGAAATGATCATGCTGTTTGCTTCTGTAGTTGCTGTCAGTTTTCAGTGAATATAGAAAGACAAAAGCACCATAGGCTGAAACTGGTGCGTGATGGGAGAACTCAAGGTTGGATTTTTATTTTCTCTAACCCCCCCTTCCCCCCATTTCTACAGTTTCCTGCCTCTCTACCACCTTCATTCTTTTAGGCTGAGCAAGAGATGGGAGACCTGGGTGATGAATGGAGAGTGTACAATAACAAGAATCGATCTGTAATTCTTGAGGTTGACCTATGAAGGGATTATATCCTGAATGTCACTCCCAGCTGTACCCTGAAGTGGCATTTGAATGCATGTTGCAAGGTGCAGCCATACATATCAACAAGGAGGGAGGGAGAGGTTGGCTATGCCTGCCTGTACTGGCATGGCCATCCAGAATGGCTCTCAGCAGTGGTTAGTATGTTTTCACTCTGCTGTCAAGTCTCCTTTCTTGTTGGGGTTCATGTGTCCTGTTGACCAAGTAAATGTTAGCTGAAATGGCTGAAATGATTTATTAACTGTGGAAGGGCAGGAAGATATTTTAGGTTCACTGCACGAGTCAGATTCTTTTTTAATGTAAAATCAGTTTATGGCAGATATAAATCCTTAAAAACTCTCGGCATCTTTTATGATCAGAATGAATACTTTTAGGTAAATATGAGCTGTTCTTCTCAAGTCACTTATGTCTCTGAACCAGCCGTAAATTTCCTGAAGGTTTGCAGCACCAGGACAGCTTTCATAGCAGCAATCACTATTTTTGAGACAAGCATGAGACCTGTTTTGGAAGATGTTTGATGCTTTATGTCTTCCTGTAGTTAAAGATTTTTATTCCTGCTTCAAAGGTCACCTATGGGCTACCTATGGTTGGTATTTGAAATCCCATTTGCCATTTGGTAAAGTCAGAAGAAAAATAAGCAACAGTAGGTAAACACTTGGCCACTTCTATTAAGCAGTGTAACATGGAGGACAGTCTTCAGTGGGAGGTAAGCAGTGATATCACATTCACTAAGTGTTATCTTTAAACCTGAGGACCGATGTTGTGATTCCTTACGTGGAATGTAATACATAGGCACCTAAACTTCCTCTGCTCCTATGACTTCCATGTACTTCTTCAGGACTGCTGCATCCCTGCCCCTGCAATTTTGCTACGATCTTTATGGAAACTATTAAATTGTTAAGACTTAAGGTTCTTACAGGAGTAGCCGCAAGGGAACATTGGCCATACTGGAGCTGACAGGAAATTTGTTATTGACAACAGTGAGGACAGGCTTTTACAATCTCTCAAGACAAATGTGTTGGTGGAAGTAACACTTCATCTGGGACTACCAAGAGCGTATCTTAAATTGCAATGGATTTGAGGGGGTAAAAAATCAGTGTTGGAACCCTTAATGCATCCAGGTACATCTAAATTTCCCCTGGGGATGGGATGACTTAACTCATTTCAAGTTTTACAGTCTTCCTTTAAATCAGCTATTTCATTTAAATAAAAAGGTTCTATACTCTGTGATGGAAATGCAGCTGCTTCATGTAACCCTGCAGCATGTTGATTTATTACTGACTATATACTCCTTCAAGGAGAAGATTCCTTAAGAAGACATTCTACACCCAGCTCCATATTTCTTGCTACATAGCACTTTATATTAATCTCACCATATCTGTATCCATGAAATTTGTGAGGAAAAAAATGGAAAATAAGGTAATTACATATTTGGATAAATACATTTGTAGGATTTAATGCTTTGTGTTCACATGAATAAACTACTCTGCTGTTCTACTATTAGAGATGTTAAGAGAAAAGTTATCTATCTGAAAAGCATCTTTTCCACATAAATTGAGAAAAGATTTTCAAGTTTCCACTTCCACTTTTCTGAAACTGTATCTAACTGTCCGTAAGACTAGGCTTAGGATGCATCTTTTAAAAAAAAACAAACCCACAAAACCAAACAGAATACTGATGGGCAAAACATCTCATTTTGCTGAGTCTTTACATTTTTTTTTAAGTGATTAAAAAACACTTCCAGTTGCACTTTTTCTCTTAATTTTTAAAATGAAGGCTATAATGTTTTATGGCTTTGTATGGCCATGGCTTACAAAGGATTATTATGCAGTAAAATGGGATGAACTCTCCCAAGGTTGGTTAGCATAGTTTTCACCACCTTTAACACTGTTTTTGTTCATGCACAAACTGCACTTTGTAAATTCCAGCAAGCACTCCACAAAGGAAAACCTGCCTTTGTATTGGAACAAGTGTAAGCACCATACCTGTAGCTTACATTAATTTTTAAGGAAGTGTCTGTCCTAACAGTTCCAGTGTTCCTAATGTGCAATCAAAATCTTACTGAATGGAGCTCTAATAGTAAATCATAAACGGATAGTGGTGGTGGAGTATGGCTCTTGGAAGAGAAGAAGTATGAAGTTTTCTAAGACTATAAACTTACACAGTCAATGTTGTTAGGATGGAAACAAGGTTGATGTTTTTTTTATTTCAAATCATAAGTGTATTTTGCTTAAAAATATCCATCTATGCTGAAGCAAATGTTATACAGACTCATAAACTTCTTACATGGTTTGGCTACCAGGGAAGGACCATGAACCACAAGATCTCAAGTACGAGTTAGATATGGGTTGTTGTGACCAATAGACATCTAAATAAATACCTGAAGATGAATAATGTTAATAATTTGCAATGTCTAATAATGTTCCTCAACAGATTGTACTATTCAAAATCAAGGTATGAGTTGGGTTACTAATCATCTGATTGCTACTTTATGTAGGATGTTGCTGTTGTGACTCCTAGTGCTGCTGAGAACCAGGAGAAAGAGACCAAATTAGAAGGAAAATTCACTTGTCCTTCTTCGATACCACTTCTTTCCTTGTCTCTGGTTTTGAAGGAAACACTTTGTGTAAAAGAAATGAGGCGGGATGGCTGATGACTGGATGTGCTTTCTCATACTGGGTGAGTGCACGATTCACTGCTGGATCCCATTTTTCCCCTGGGAGAAGAATTCATGCAGTTAAACAAATGACCTGAGGTCTTTCTCCAACAGGGCAGTTTGAAATTCATTAAATACATGTTTGTATATAATAAGAAAAAGTAAAATGGGATACAGGCCATTAATAATATCATCAGCTCAGCAAAATCAGGGAGCCATCCTTACTACCGCACATGAGCACAATGTAGTCTACTTCCAACAGCGACCTTAGAGAAGTGTCATACTTTAAATACACAGCAAGACTCTTTCAGTAAGATATAGTTGCTAGGCCTCACTTTATCTGTGCATATGTCTATACAATATAATGCTCTGGGATGTACTAATTGCTACTGCAGGATCATTATTAAAATGAATTCATTCCCTGCTCACAGCAATGTCTATTTTGGTCTAAAAGCAGCTGAATGGTGGGAAAGAAACAAAACCTGACCACACCTTAGAGTCCTAGTTGCTCTTAAAGAGCACTTTAAGCAGACATTTTAAATTAACAATCTCACTAAGTCAGTCTTTTCACTACTTTCACCTGGAGACCTGAATTTAAAATCATAAAATCTCCCTGTGCATATGTGTGGTTTTAATATGGTCAGACTATTTCTAAGACAAAATGTTGTTACGATACTGTGCTAAGATACAATTTTCTCCTTTTATTGCTTGAATAGGAAAAAAAGAAAAAAGAAAAAAAAAGACAAATGAGATAGATACAGATTCTAAATAAAATGTGTCTCTAATCAGATATTTCCACAGCAAAATGTATTCTAGCACAGTATGTATTGAATAACGGTATTTTAGGACAAATATTGGAAATTTTTTATATACAGTGTCAGTAAAACATGATGCACTGAAATAAAAAGGTTTTTTATTGCTGTGAACACGAACCAAATACTGCCAGTCAAAAATGTTGAACAGGGCAGACTGGTTACAAATGCTCCTTCTATACAGCTCTTTAATGAACAAAACTTCTCCCTACGTAGCGTGACAGCCTAGTTTTTAAGCTTACTTAGTGGTGTCAGTTGAATCACTGCTAAGTATGAACTGTCAAGTCTAGCAGACAAGTGTAAGCCTCTGTATACTTGTTACCTGGTTTCATTTGTTATAGACTCATTAATAATATCAGTCCCATACATCACTTTTTCCAAATGTGTAGGGGAGGGAATCCCTGTGTTTATAGAAATTCAGAAGAATGTCACATGACATTCCTCTCCTTTTTGTACAGAGCTTATGTTATTTGCTTTTCACAGTATGGATCCTGTTATATCCCTTACAATTTTAATAGGTATTTATTTTTCCCCCAGCTACTTAGGAAGGCACATGCAAAGCAAGTTAGTGCTTTTGTAAACTGAGATGGGTTGTTTTAGAAGGGGCTGTTGCTTGCAGTTTATTGTTATTATACAATTCTTATTTTTAGAAGACATCTCAGATAATAAATCCTCATTTACATTCATATCCTCTGTCTCCAGATTTGAAGATGCATCTTAACCTCAACAACAGTTGAGATGATGATAAGGGTCTGTCTTGGACCTCTGCATTACATGCACTTGTCCTCAAGTTCTGATCAGTGGAATTTTGCTGTAGATGAGGAAAGTGCCTTGCCTTCCCTCCCATCGCTAAGTAGGGCGAATGGCAGGAGGTGTTCATTGCGCTACGGGTCAGAAGTCAGCTAGGTCACTAGCAGGATATTTTGATGCACTCTGGCAAAACCTGTGGAGCAGAAACAGGAGTAGGAAGGCTTCCAGGTGCCCTACATTGCAAACAGTATTGGGCTTGTTTTCAAAAAACACTGTGTAATTCAGAAAAGAAACATGCATTACAAATTGTGGAGGATTTGGACCACAAAGAGGCAGACGGTGAAAATTTAATTTTTCTTCCACATGCAGCATACAGAACTCTTATTATTTGTATGATTAAGAAGCCGGACAGGTTATTAATTAACTGGATACTTAACTCTAACCAGATTGTATACGACATTATCATATAGAGCAGTGACAGAAACCCCTCAGAGGCCTGCACACTATGTCCTGCAAGTTCATTCTGTTTCTTTTGATCTCGGTGGCCACTTCCTTTCATATTGAGAGAAAAACACAAGAAATGTTGAAAAGGCTTAGTGGCCTGACTTATTATCAGAGCAGTTCTTTTTATGCAGGACATCATTCTCTCTGTTTGCTTCCGGAGGAAATACTGGATCATGTCCTCCTGATGGGGAGCAGCAACTCCTTTGTACCCGGCACTGACATGAGCTGTGCTCAGAGGAAGAGATGGTCCTGGTTTCACAGGCATCTTCCATCCACAGCTCTGTGCCCCATCCAGGCCTTGATATTTATTGTATTATTGCCAGAACCTTGACAGGAAGAAAAGCAGCTCCACTGACACAGGAGATGAGAAGATTGTCCTGAAATGTTTTAGCACAACTACTCATGTTGAAAATAGCTAGGAATGGTGGATGCACTTTTCTGACCATAAACACACAATTCCTGATAGACTAGGGATGCACTGCTGTACAAGCTGTAAAAAAATGCTCATGCTGAAACACTAGATTTCCAGCAGCTGCTATAAAACCTCAACTTCAGACAGAGGAAAGAACATAATACCAAATACAATCATACAAGGCACAGGTGAGGGCCGGGAGCAGGCTGAAGACTCATACTAAAAGACTGGGTAAAACAATTGTCCAGGGATGGATCACTGCTCAATTTTTGTCATGTATGAGGCTGCAAAATGTAGGTACCATAAACTCATTCACCTCAGTGAGCAGGTTTTATAATGCAAACACTCAGAGGCCACTAGCTAAAGCAGTGCTCCCTGGCAAGGCCACAGTAACATCACATAGGGCATAGGGGACATAACCTTACTAGCCTTGCCCAAATTCTGATCCAGGACTGGGGATGAAGAGCAAGGGCAGGTACATGTGCTGCCTACAGCAAAATTATCATGGCATGAAGCTGGGTAGTTAATTATTTCCCAAATGGGTAAAGAAGTAATCTATAGCAGTCAAGAGCTTGAAGGGGTCATGAATTCCTTCAAAATAGTTGAAATGATTTGTACTAATTCCTGTATCATCTTCTGGAACATTGAGGGAATAAAAATTGACTACATCAACAGCACTTCTGTAAATCATAAACAGGACAATCTCCTTAAAGGAAACTCTACTGAATTTCCTTGAGATAAACTCCTGGTAATCATAAGGAGTTATAAAACATTTTGTTCCTCTGCTCATGTCTTTGCAAGTCTTACCCAGACAGGCAGCTTTAAAAACAGAAATATAAATCATTATAATCAAAGTAGGGAGTAATATTATATTTTAATGGTAAAATAATATCAAGACTGCAATAAATTATACAAAAAAGCATTAGAAAACCTATCTAAGATGTTGAATTATTATCTGAGGTGAAGTTATAGAGTTATAAGTTCATAAATAATAATGAAGCTTCTATTGGCAACATAAGTAATGTTTAAACTGTAGAGTTTAAACTCAGTTTTTAGTGAACAAGATCTTAAAAAGAGCAAAGGCAAACTGGAGAGGGCACAGCCTCAGGTAAACCAGTTGCTGTCATCCACAAACTGTGTGGGGAATGGCAGAGTTTCCTACAATTGAAATACAAATTAACAGGCAACTGGTGCAAGCCATTGATAATACCATCTCTAAACAAATCAACCTAAGGAAGCCTCTGAGTCCTGGAATATCTGGTAAAACAAAAACCAAAGTGAACTTGCATTTGAAAACAAGCTCCCATTTCCCTTTGCATGTGACCCCAAAGAATCTGACCTGTCATGGATATGTTAATTCACACTTGCTAAGGTACAAAAGGCACCTCCTCAGAGTGGTTTGATGAAAATTTAATGGTACCTCTGAAATGCTAAACATGAGAAAAGGCCAAGCATGACCTGAGTGATGCACTCCTGTAAGCTGATGTTCCTGGGTCAAAAGAGTATGTGCTGCAAATACCAGCTGGTCTCTGAGGGCTCCTGCTATGTCTGAGAGGGGATTCATCACCTGGCTTGTTCCCTAACATTGAAATACCAGTGGGAAAACCCTGGCAGTGCAAGAACAAGGCTGGTAATGCCACCTTTACCCCACATGTCTTTGAACTGATGTTCCCACCTGTCCCAAGGGACATTGCAAACTGTCAAAGAGAGGGCCTGAGCCTTCCCTTCTCCATTCCCAGACGCTGCTGAATCACCACTCCTCTCCTCTCCCTCTCCCCACCCCCCCCCCTCGTCCCTCTCCTACCCCATC
>NW_010322101.1:47472-64213 GCF_000700745.2 Antrostomus carolinensis
CTCCCCCTCTCCCGCTCCCCCTTCCCCTCCCCTCCTGTATGGCTCTGGTGACTATAAAACAAATACACCTGGAAGAGCTAAAAAAAACTCTGTGGAAGTTTTATCTGGGTATCAGCATCGTGCTCATGTTTTACTAATAAGCTTCAGGTAAACAATGCCTGGTAAGTGGTTACGAATGAAAATCTAAATAGAAAATATGCTGTACTACTGAACACACATCTGTTTCTAATGGAAAAGAAAGGTAAAAGAAGGCTCAGATAAAGCAAACAGACTTCCCCTGGCTAGAGAATGGAGACTTAGCTCAAACTGGTGCCTCCGCAAGACAGCAAACCTCACATCTACAAACGCTTTTGTTACTTCATTTCCACAATAGTTTTAACAAGGCATTTCAAAACATGATGGGTGAAAATCTTACCCCACTGAACCCACAGCAAAACTGCCCGGGTTCCCATGTATGGAGTTCCATATATGATGCTCTGTGTGTGTGTTTATCTATTGATCTATATCTATATATAATATTTTTGAATACAGGTGAATTAAATCTTGTCATGCCCTGGATAGGTAAGTAGAATTAAACCCATAGTACTTACCACCGATGCAAGTCCAAGAGAAATTATATGACTTGTCAACGAGTCAAGGACTGCCCTTCCCACTTTTGGTAGAAAACAGCTTGAAATTGAGATTGAGAGTGTCTGTTTTTCAGGTTGATGGAACTTGTGCAAGGGTCAGCAGTTTATCAAACCCTCTTCTAATTCTACATCATTCTTTACCTGAATTTTTAATATTCAAACATGTATTCATGGATGCAGACTAGAAAAGTTTTTATTCTGCAAGCAAAAGCTGCACTCTCCAACCTCTCAAACTCAATTGATTTCTCCTCTAAAAGGGAAATAATTTTTAGGGAATCTTTGGTTCAGGTTAGATTTACAAAAGGCTGGACAGACTTTGAATCACATTGTTAAAAGTTAGTGACCTTGATATGTGCCTTCAGATGTTGTGAAAGAGAAGGGAGAGTTCATACTCCTGATAAGCGGTCTTTTTTGAAAATAAACACCAAGCAGTGAGGAAGTTACTGTTGCATTTAAATTACCTATTTATTTAAAGTAACCTTCAAGACTTCATATTTACTTTTGCTTGAATATAATTTATCATGAGGAAGAAAGTTACATGGTTAGAGAGAATACATGGACATTTAGCTACTTTTCCTATTTATTAGCGTAAATATTTTTATTATCATCTGCTTTGTTGACTAGAAGCTTGCCATGGACGAAGAAGCCACAGAGTATTTTATTATGCAAAAAGTCAAGAAAGCTTACACTGGATTTCTGACCTCAAATCTATCTTTTGTCAGTAACATTGACAGCATTTTACCTTTGTGGAGCTGAATGATATCTGCCAAAAGAAAAGCTCCTTAAGTAAAACAACTGAATATAACCATTTTTCCCTCAGCCAATTATAAGCTGTTGCAATGATCCATGCAATTAATGATGATACCACAGTCACAGCAGAGACTCACAAGGAATGCCTCGATATTTGTGATGGGTAAATACATTTCCTAATTTTCAATGTAAGTATCCTGTGCTTAGGCAGAAAGCTTCCCACCATGGCACCACTGGCTGCTGGAAAGCTTTTATGCTGGGTTTTAAGCACGGCTTTAACTCCTTTATAGGGTGTCAGGAGTGATGACACAAAAATGAAAAGGGCTGAAGGAGGTGGAAGGTGAGGATGCCAAGGGTGCAAACCAAAGTGTCAGCCATACAGAGAGCATGACTGCATTTTTCCAGTCCTTTATCACACTTGAAATTTACTTGCAAATCTGCACTACTTTTTCTCTTCTGTTTTGCTTTTTTTTTTTTTAATACACGTTCAAAACTGGGTTAGTTGAAGATCTGCCTCTCCATGACACAGGTTTTGTTCAACAGCTTTATGCCATCTCCTCTACCAAAGAGCCTGCTGTGAGAGGTGTGGGAGCCTTGAGACTGCTGGCAGCTCTGAAAAAATACGTTTGTTGCTGGGGCACCAGTGACGTATGACCTGAGTGCTCTGCAGCCAGAGTAAGTCCTGCTCCCTGCAGTGTTTGAGGAGGACTTCCCCAAGCAAATTGATGCTGATAGTGAGTGACTGCCCACTGGCACTTTGGGGTGAAGGGTGAAGAAGGGGGATTTACTTGGGGTGGATGGTGTTTCAGGCAACCAGTATCAGCTGCCCTTGCTTTTTATCTTGTGTACTCCCAAGATGCACACATTTGCAGTTGATGTTCCCCAGACTTTTGTTCAGTAAAGAAAAGTGGGAAGGAGTTGAAACTTTCCTCCTGGGGACATTAACTGAGTTTATGGGTTTTCTCCAGAATTTAGGCCTTCCTAAGTACAAATAAGGCCTTTGGAGACAATGAGTACAGTCCTTGCTCCAACAAATTTCCTCTGTCAGTTCAAAATGTGCAGAGGTCTGTGGACTCAGGGCAGCATGCAACCAGTTTTTAGGAGTATTCTTAATACACATTTAGCCACAACTAATCTAACAGCCAACTTCAGAAGGCAAAGAGCTCTGTGGGCTGCCTCTTATCAGAGACTGCCAGGACAGGGAAAGGAGAAGCATGGAGACTATATTGGCACTGACAGTAAATGATCTGAGTTTGGATCACAGTGACTCTATGACAGGACCTAGTGTTTAAACAAGGAACCTTGAATCATTTCTGGAAAATTTCAAATCCATTTAAAAGCCAGCAAAAGGCTCTTAAATGTGCAGGCTGGAATAAGCTTTGAGATGGTCTCCATGAAGGATCAGATCTATTTTCTTTTACATAAGATATTTGATTTTTCAAGGAATAAAAGCACTCGCCTTTTTACATCTACCACTTCTGCCTTACTTCCCCTCAAAAAACCATGATATCTGTGTTTTCCCCTGCTCACTTTTCCTAAGTTCTCCAGTGCCCTCTGTCCTTTAAAGGCTTTGATATGGAAGGCATCCATTTATTAGAGGGGCTGCAGAAAAATCTAGGTTAGAAGGACATGAGTTTACATCAAAGTTGAAACACTTCTTGAAAGAGTTTCCTAAAGGGGTCTTTCCTCTTCTTTTGTATCCTGCAGAGGGAAGAGCTGCACCACATGATTTTCACAGGTACAATTTATTTACAAGCAAAATCCACGTCCTGCTCATCCATACAGCCAGCTGACAGCTGCTTGTTAGCAGGTGAAAAGAAGGCTACTTGTTAAAGTGCAGCTGCTTCGATATTTTTTTGCCAGCTGCATATCAGACACCACCTGGCAGGAATTTATTCATTAGATATTACTTTAAAAAACAGCAATGTGATGAATTTAAAATGTTAATTTGGAACATTTTAAGGAGTAGGTAATTGATGAGGAAATACAATGCTAATTTGCTGTGACTGGTATTGCTAGTGGCTACAATATTTGATTAAATTTCTAGGTTTGCAAACAAAACCATCATTGTCATTCTGAAACAATAAAAGAGCAACAATCCCTTCCCATATTTATTAGTAAATAAAGTATGTGATGGATTCTAGGTCACAGAGATTCAGCTGAACTTAGGCCCTTGATGGAAAGTTAAGCTCCTGTTAATAGCTGGAGAAAGCACCTGTATTCTTGTATTAACATTTCATCTCACTGTAATGTGACAATTTGAAGGTCTCTTAAGGGAATTGTTCACAGTACCTTCATTTTACCTTCCTGGGGTTGTATTTTTAATGAGGCTACTTGTCCTTTCCTCAGTTTATTGTAAGTAAAGTAGAAGGTATTGTAGAAGTAAATTTAAAAATCTCTAAATATAAGTAAATTTCATCCAAGTTATAAAACCAAATAATGGAGAATTATCCAAAATAGAAAATTTGGGTTTAAGTGAAATATATAATCTATAAGGTATTCAAACTGGAATAAATGAACATATTTTATTAATGGTGTGAGTTCTCTTTTCCTTGGCCTCTTAAAAATATAACAATCCTCTCTCTCACAAGACTGATCCATATATCAGCTAGAGTGAAAAGAATAGAATTTCCAGGAAAAAAGTAAAAAGAGTTCATTTATAAGACTGGGATTCACCTCCCAAAGAATATAATTTAGTTCTGATTATTATATTACTGTGTCTTTTATTGGATAATTAATAGATGGGATAATCTGTAATATATAATTAAAAGAAAGAAGACCAAAGAGTTTAAATCTAATTTATTGACTTAGTATTTTATGAAATGAAAGTTCATTATAAAAAAGAGGAAGTCTTTTTTGGTTTGACCTTCTCTTTATCTAATTGATACTCCACAGATACTTTCGTGTCCATTTATTTTCTAACTATGTCATATGTGCTCTGTAAAAGATGGTGAAGTCACATAGCCTTTCTTATCACTTGTTTACTGTAACAGTGTAGGTGCAGGGCTTCAATCCATGAGAAGTTTTAAATATAACGGTCCTTTCTCCTTCCTCTTTAATCTGACCCCTAAAGGTGAAGCAACACCTCCTGTAAGTTAGAGAGATGTGGCTTCAGAAGTGCCCTTGCATCATAGCAAAGCAAGCAGGCACCTGGGTATGATGTAAAGTGAAGGGAAAAACTCGAAGGCAAGTGAAAAGAAAGGGTTTGCCTGAGGTTTTCAAGAGACAATGAAACTTCCCCTATTTAATCTTTCCTGATGCAACGGAAAATACACTCTTCTCAGTTCCACCAAAAGGAGAATAAAGCAACATCTCTTGCAAGTTTCAGGAGCATGGGACACAGTAAAAGGTATTACATTTGTTAGATTTCCAAGCATGACCTTTTTGCTGGAAATCATGTCCCACCCAGTAGATTTTAAAATTCTTATAGTCCTGATGTATTCTTAAAAAAAACCAAACAAACCAACAAACCAAAAACATTCACAGAAAAAGTGATGTCAGGCTAAGGTTTTCATGAAATTCAGGTCTGTTGCTTGAGGAAAGCTGAGGCTGTAGAACCCAGAAAGACTGTGGATGTAGATCCAGTCTGGAGAGGAGGATGTGACTGTGTGATGCATGGCTGGCTGGAGGATGGCCAATGTCAGCGGGGTGGAGGAGAGGAGCTACTTCACTTGCTAAAGCAGAAAATATGAGAGCCAGTGATTGCCAGTTCCCATGCCAGGAGGATACTGCCTATGAGCCCATCCAAAGCTGGCTGTTGACAGAAGACATTAAGAATTTAAAACTGAGGATAAAGGGAAGCACTAAGTATTGTGTCGCTGGATGACTTGCTTTGCTCAAAACTGGGGTCCATGAGGCAGCACATGTGGGGGGACCACCAGCCCAAATGCATGTAAAGGCAAATCTGAACCCGGAGTATTTCTAAAGTGGCAGCTAGGAATATGCTTAGCTTAACAAAGACTTTTTAAGGCCAGTTTTCTTTTTCTATTTTCTTTCTTTCACATGCTACCATTACAAAATACATCAGCTGGCCTTAGGATGAAAGACATAGTAACATATCACTGCTTTTTGAGATTTCCTGTTATGTCCTTAATAGATACTGGTGACTCCTTGCAACTCTCCATAACAAGAGCAGAGTGCACCTACACTCAAGATTTCCTGCAAATAAATCCCATGTGCAAAGCAAGCACTTTGTACTAACCCCCTGCTAGACATGAACCTCCTAGCAGCAATAAAATGTTAAGCATTTAAGTGAAGATTCCACTGAAGTATAAATCTTTGCATAGTTTCATCTATCTCCTTTTCCCTATTTCATACTTTTTCAAGAGAAATAGGTTTTGGGTTTATTTCAGTTTTCAGGTACTTTCTGTAAGATGCACCAATATATTTCCCATTGATAAACCTATATCATTACGGAAAGAATAACTACAGTTATTTTAATAAAATTTAAAAGTACAGTTGCACTTAGTTTTATTTCAATTTAGATTTTTCCTCACATATATTTATTAAAAATGTCCTTGTATAGTAATCAGTTCTATGTATTTACAGGGGTCAGTTCTGCTACCAGTGAAGTCACTAGTAAGAACAAATCAGTAGGAAAAGCAGGACTGGTCTTCATAGGGAATAAAAGGTGAGATTAGCAATTTAGTAAATTAATTACTGTAAGGTATTTCTTTCAAGTATTTGAAACTGAAACAGTATAAAAGAAACTTTGGTAGCATCTAACAAAATTAAAAAAGGAAAAGGCATTTTCTTTCTATATGCTCATTCAAATATCACAATGCTCATTCTACTTGCTTCTTAATTACAGAGATCTAATTAAGTAAACTGAAAGAAATGTGCAGTTCTGAAGAATGATAACAAAAGATTAACTTAATTTCTCCAAAATTAGAAGACCTGGATTGAAAGTAATGCTATTTTTCCCCTACTATTTTTCTACTTAAAGTTGAAAAATTAACTAAATAGCTGCTCAGCTAAAGGTCATTTTGAAAAAAGAGAGCAGAGAAAGATTATGGTATATTTTCGGATCAGTTGTTTCAGCACCTTATCAGCCCAAGCTGCTCACAGGACAGTAAGTGTCTGTATGAAACTGATAACTATCTCATCAGATTTGTACTGCTGGTGCATACAGGGAAGCTGTACAGAAGCTCTCCACAACAACAAATATTTATCTTTACATTCAGCAAGTTGGAAGTCCCTTCCAACTGAAGTAATTCTGTGGCAAGATTTTATTAATTTGGGGAATTTATTGTAAATAGAAACTCCAGCTTAGCCATATGAAATGTTTAACTTCTACTCTATATGATCAAAAGTAGGTATTTTTAATACATAAAAAATCATTAATCTCATGGGCAGATGTCATCTTTTTAATCTCATTCACTCACTTCATAAAACATGCTGCAGTGAAGTGGCTGTTTGTGCTGGTAGTAATAGCAAAATAAAATACTCACCCACTTCCCTTCCTTTCTTCAGTAAGCTCTTGCTTACAAATCCAAAGCAAACTTAAAAACACTGACCTCAGAAGCATGATTAGTTCATTTACTAGAGCAGTAAGACTGTTTCTCTGACTTGAAAACCTCTGTGTAAAGAAAACCAAACAGCCTGGAATTTAAGCAAATATCTGGTTTTGGTTTCAGAGTGTTATGGAACCACTTCAGGTTTGCTGTGTCTTTAGCACTTTCACACACATCCCGATCTAAAAAAAGAAGCAATGCTTTCTACTGCAAATGCAGTTTTGCTTTATAAGAAGGCAGCAGCTTTCTCTCTGTTGCTATTCAGTGCAGGCTTTCAACAAGGCCAGATTAAGAGAACGAGGTTAGGAGCACATTGCAAAAAAGGGTCAATCTAATAGCAGAGATAAGCTCTCAAGTCTATTTTAATATGTTGAGAAACAATGGGTATGTATTTTAAAAGAATTAGATGGAGTTTTTTAATTTTTTATTTAACTTTTTATAGTTAAAAAGAAGTGTTTCAAACTGTAAGCAGTCACCTACCTCTAGGATAATATCCCAATCCTTTACCTTTACCAGATAACTATCGAAAAACCTTTCATGTGAAAGAAGGTCATCCAGATGAGCAATATTTTTTCATTTCTACATGCCACAGTCCATGCTTGCATAAAGAGAACTAAGAGCACAATGAGTTGAATTAATCTTTCAGTGAGTATTGCTACTGTAATTTGTTATTAAGAAATACGCGACCTTCTATGTTAAACCACAAAACCCACCCACACTAAGCCCTGTTTTCACCACTGTGACTGTGTACAAACACAGACCTTGCTCATACATATGCTGATTATTTGGTGTGGCATTTCTCCACAAGCACCTGAACATGAAGACTAAAGAGGAAAATTTCTGTTTATATTTACATGCATGTTTTTGACACAGCCTCCTTTCTGGTCTCAGCTGTGGAGTGGTGTGCACAGTATACACTACAAAGTTATTCTTCACAGGATCTGAACTGATGCCTAGCTTCTTTATGGCTGAAACCATCTCATGACAGATTGGCCATCTTGATCTTCCAGTTTTCCTGTTCAAAAAAGTCTCCTTCTCTAAAAGATAACGTCCTGTGAATTTAATATTGTATCTAAAATCTCTTCAGTTTCAGAACTGAGTTTTTCATCTTTCAATATTGTATTCTGCATTATCCCTATAGTCATGTATTATTTCTTTAATAATTCTGGTGAAAGAGTCAAGATATTAACTGATCTGAGACAGCAACTACTACTTCTTGCACATAAGCTTCATATTACAATAGGACAGTGAAAAAATACCAGACATTCTGAAAAGTACATGTCCTTAGTTTTCATTTAACCTGATCTGATAGATTTTTTTCATAAGTAGAGGTCTGACTACTTAAGTACTGGTATATTTTCCAAAAATTCCCAGACAACGTCTAACTTTCACAAGGAAGCTTCGCTGGCACTTAGCTTTTCTTGTGTCCCTTAAGAATTTTTGTTTCCTTAAGAAATATTTTGTTTCCTCATAGCACTGCACAAATATATTTCAGCATCAATTTAGATGTTTCTGAAAGTGATTTCATCTCATTGCCCAATTAATTCTTGACCTTTCTGCTGAGGCTGAATTATGATTAGAACCAGGTGGAAATACTTTTTTCAGCAAATATAACCAGAGCACATTTGACTTCATTGATCATTTCAAGTCTGTGTGCCCTTGAGGCAGAGGAGCACAGGCTTGTGTGGGCAAGCCAGCGATCACCTCTCCAAGGGCTACAGCAGGAGCATCCAACCTTGACGATGGAAGTCAGGTTCAAATTGCCCACATTGCCTGGCTTTTGAAGTGCTGCTGATCTCAAGCTTGGGATATTGTGAAAATCAAGACGATTTTACACCGTGAGCCAGGACGTTCAATGGGAATTTGTCCATTGAATTTACTCCATTTTTGCTTATGTAGCTACTTACACACCTAGATATAGATTTAAGAGAATACACTTTTGTCTCAATGCACAAATCTGTCTTGCTTAAGTGGAAACATTGGGTACACGACTTCTCTCAATCTATAGTTATGTTATTGTCAGACTTTGTCCTAGACTATGGTAAAAGGATTTAATCTGGAGTATTTTGCAGTGCTTTAAAAGGATAAAATTAACCTCTAGGACTGATACCTATTTTTATTTTATGTTTCAGAAATAATCCTTAGAAGATACTAATTTGTCAGAAGACTAAACCTGTTAGAACGAGAATTCACTGTGGTGTTTCCTGAGGTTTTTTTTGCTTATTAAGATTCCTACTGACAGAATGACACTTTGAATCAAATGTCCATCAACAGGTTCAAAAAGCACAGCACATTACCCTCATGAAAGTGTTAAACCCATTATTGATATAGCATCCAGTGAAACTAATAAAAACAATCTATTAGCCAGTAGGTTTGTTCCTGGGGATGTATAAAATGAAAATCAATATGAACAATGTGAACATATTGAGGCAACACTGGTGCTGCTTGTTTTTGAAAATAAGAATTGCTGCTTATGTCGGTATATTGTAAAATATTCTAGTATTTCCTTTAGTTCACCTACTAGTTTTAAATAGAAGACAATAAGCTCACTGAGGAATCTGCCTCTGACACAACACTGATTTTCTCTTTATGAACTGAAAGCAATCTGTCTGACTAGGACACTGAGGACCAGTAATTTACTACCTCAGCTGTAATTTTAAGTGCTCGCCCAGTGCAGGGATTGAAGCTTTCATTCTATAATTATAGAGGAATCAAAGACTAGCACACTAATGTATTGTGCTACAATGCCAGCTATTTATAATCATCACTTCTCAGGCAATATGTTTTTAATATGTTAGGATGGTATGGTTGTCAGAAACAATCCTTTTTCTTTCTTAGTTTTTTTTTTTAACATAGGCTCCCTAAAATGGCTGAAAAAATGCAAATTATTTTTAAAGCTTACAGTATTATAATCTTTTTAAAGAAAATAAAAGATCCTCTGAAATTTATCAGGATTAGAAAGGATTAGTTTTGGTCCTTTCTCTGTAATAAGGTATAAGGAATATCAGAATAAGATATGTACATTAAAAAACCCCACAAAAACCAAACTACCATGATGTGTAACAAAGTTAGAAGAGCAGATTTGGGTTCCAGATCAGTCTACCAAGCCAAAGCACCTCATACCTCTCCATGAGTACAGTCACCTCCTTGAAAATATTCATTATTTTTCAATATTTCAGTTCAAAATTGTTGTTTAAACTGTCTTCGAACATAGTATTTTGGCTAGTTTTACAACAGTCATCTAAAAATGAGTCTCGGGGATGGCTGTATTGGGTTTTTTCTGATCTGATCACCTATGAGCTACCCATATCACCAGTCTTTCCTATCACTAGCTGAAATATGTGTATATATATTTTTTTTTTAAAGTCTGACTGTAAGAAAGCATCACTGGACAAAACCAAAGCTTTCCATGGGGACATAAGAGTTTAGCCAACACTAAACTTTCCATCAGGAAAGTTTTCTTGGGTCCAGTGCAGAGTTTACGTCCAAAGGGAGAAAAAAATTCCAATGGAAGAAAAGCAAGATATCACTTGTTACAGTAATGTCCTTTTTACAAAAGATCTCCCTTACGTAGCAGTCTGATCTTCCTGGTCTGTACTGAGGCTTGAACCCATGCCTGACTGCTTAAGGATCTCATATCTCCAGATTTACCAAAAGCTGCTTTTCTTGTTCCGTCTCTGCCCCCTTTTTTTGAAGTTTTTGGGTAGCCTGAAGAGGCCTAGAGTTCTTCTGGAAATAGGGTCAAGGCACTTCTGCGCTCTCAGACAGTTCTGTAGGAAAGATTAGTAACATTTTTCTACAGTTAAGTCCTTTTATTGTAGGAGATTCCAGTAATGCTGATCAATTCCTTCAGCCCACTAATAAGATTTACCGAATTGTCCCTTATTATGTTGTTTGTAGAGTGTCCAAGACAATGAAGCCTTACATTTATTAGGAGTTTTGATGTCATATTGTTGTACAAATAATTATTAATAATGGAAAACCGGGTTGAAATTATTAATGAATCACCTGTTATGAAGTTGATTTAGTGTCTGGAAAATCCTGACTTGCATACCCAGTTAATTAATACACTAACTCAAAATTCAAGCGATACAGTTTTCATCAAAAGCTCTCTGCACTGCTCCCTTGCTCTGGCTCTGGCTGAGCCTAATGCTCATTCAGCAGGCAAGAGGATTTTCTGTGCTGTTCCAGCTCAGTGATCTGACGACACTCACCTTAACTAGTTTCTTGTATCAAAGATTGACTCAACTGAGCATTTTCAGGGAGAAAGCTGAAACACAGGGAAGGGTCTCCAGGGCAGACTGACGACGCATCCCGGCAGTCCATCACTCTTAGCCAGAAACGCCGAGGATGGTTTATCCGCGTCTGCAGTCAGCTAACAGACTCTTACAGACTCTGAACCATACCTGTTTTCCGTGACTGTCTCCATTTATTCTTGGACCTGTAAAGGACTGAGGCATAGGGGAAGCCTCCTGCATGCTCAAGCGCTCAGCACTGTGGCAGTGAACCACTTACCTGGAAGAATATAGTCCCATGACTCCTTGTCTCTCTTTGCACCAACTAGATCCCTGGCACATGAGAACTTCCATAATCACCATCCTCCCTCTCAAAATTTTCAACCAAAAAGTCCATTCCCTTGTCTGGTTGCAAACTTAAGGAACTTGGGTTAAGTGTCAACCCCTTACATTCATTTCTCTTACCTTGTTCATTTGGCCAGATCTCTGATACTACTGACTGATGTGGGATTGTCTGCACTTTCAGTGCTGACAGCCAGGTTGCTTTTTGACACCCAGGAGAAATTTAATTGCTTTTTTATACACTGATTGCAGTGTAGATTGTGCCCTTGATAGCAATATGAGTTTCAGGATAAAATAAAAAGCCAAGGTATAAAATATTCCTGCCAGCCAGCATGAAAGCAGGTACAAAGCCTCATCTTTCTTTCTTTTTTGTTTTTGTTTTGGTTTTTTTTTGCAAAGATCAGTTATTCAGGAAAGGGAAATCTTCTGTATGGACAGTTTTAGAACAATACTTTCTTTTTGCCATAAAAGGATATAAGAAGTGTAAAGATGAGATGCAGCTAATGTGAGATAATACATTTACAAAGGCAAGCTCTGGTATTTAACATCGGTTCCAATTTAGATATATTTGTAAGGAAGATTTTCTAATGTATGTGCCATGTCTATCCATTTCTTTTATGTACTGTTCAGTGTCTGTTTCTGAAATTCCACTCTACTATTTTATCTGGACTTACCCACCTGAAAGGTCAATGTTTAAGCTAATTGCCTTGAATACTTCTGGCTCAGGACAGGGCATACTCCCTGTGGAAGTGTCTGTCTCCCTTATCACTTTACTGCAGAAAGAAGTTCTTCGGACCCCATGCCTAATGTTAGCTGAGAGAGAGCCCATCACAAACACATAAAATATCATACACTATCAGCTCTAGTAATCCGTTTCTTGTGGTGACATGTTTTTCAGTTTAATTTCCAGTGGTGATATGGGCCACTTTCTCAATGCCTAATCCTCAAATTGCTGAGTAGCAGGTAGAATTTGTTTTCCTCAGGTCCCTTAGAAATATGCAATTTTTCCATGGAAGGAAGGAAGAAGAACCAAAGATTGAACCAGACTGATGATACAAATTGGAAATGGTCCTTATAGCTGCCCTTACATAGTACAACGACTCTGGCCCAGAGTCATTAATTTACTTCCAATGTTCAAGTAATTTGTCTCAACTCCTAAGCAGCTGAAACTACACAAGCACTATTATAACTTGGGGTGGCTGCTGTTGCTCATGTTGCATTGGATCGTATTTCTTATTGTGCTTCTAAAGTTGAAGATAGATAGATATGTAAACAAGAAAAAACTACTGAATCTGAGTTACGGTTCTTTCTGTTAAATGCCATGTAAACTTTGGAGACATCTCTTATTATATACATATACATATACATATACATATACATATACATATACATATACATATACATATACATATACATATACATATACATATACATATACATATACATATACATGTGTGCATGAGTGTATGTGCTCATACATATATGTGTATAATGAGAGATGGCTCCAAAGTTTTTCTGCATATAGGAAGAGATTATATTTGCTTTCTCTTCTATGAAAATGGACAGCAAAAAGAGGAAAATAAGGTGAAGATTTTAAAATAATTAAGAAAAAAATATCCCCTAACCTTTTCTTCTATTATCTGACCTCAGTTTCCATGGAAACAGGACCAGACATTCAGCAGCAGAAAGAACTCACTTAAAGGTGTTACCCACAGAGAAGGAGTGGTACTCAACACAAACACACACCCCAGTGTGAACACTCTGAGACCTCAACATGCCAATGCAGATCCGTTGTCAGAGGTATGAAGCAAAATATTAGACTTTCAAAGGGAGAACAGGACAAACAGACCCTCTGCCCTCTGTAAATCAAGTCTTTTAGACATAGTTTGTGCTTGGCAGGAAAAAACGTAGGTGTCCAGCATCATAAGTTACTTTGGGTTACCCTGGCTTCATGTTTTATATATATATATAAGTATACATATGGATATATACATAAATATAAAAATTTACACCAAAAGGACAAGATCTGCTTTTTGTAAATAGGAGGAGACTTAATCACATGCTGCAAAGCCCATTTACTGTTGAATAAGCTGAAAAAATCCTAAGGAAGCTCATGCACAAAAATAAATGAGGATGGAGATGGCTATGGAAACGTGTCGCTCAGCTGCAGCAGTCTAGGGTCCCATCAATAGTATGTTGTACAAGTAGAGAATTAACATTGCCATAAATTCACTGAAAACAAATAAAAAAAGGGCCCTTTTCCATCAAATCCTGGCCACATATAAGTGTTGACACTGGGTACATCACTTCATCTTCTTATTGATCCTGTCTCCCTGGGGTTTGACTCACTAGGGCCATCCATCTACTGTGTCCTAACATCCCTGACTCAGACCTGACTCTCATGGCTCCTGTTCATGCTCAGAGTTTTCCTATCCTAAGGGTAAATCTTGCTCAAGAGTAACTGCATTACAGATAAAGCTTTGTTAGTTAATTAAGGTATAGAACTAATTGTCTATAATGATGTCATCAAAAGGCTGTTTGCTAGATTACAGCACTGGAATAATTTACACAGAGAAGCTTAAAGATGGACCATAAATAACACACAAACCCACATTCTTCTTTGTTTCATTATGAATCAAGAATGAAGCAAGTCAGTCGTTGGCATCGGGGTTATTGACAATACAGATACACATCAAGCCTATTATAGAACCTGACATTCCTGCCTTATTTTCCCTTTTGATTTTTTTAACACCCTATGTTTCTTGTTTAACAAATTGTTCTCAATATGACGTAGTCACAATAAGCCCATAAGCACAAACTGAAACACAATTTCCTGCTAGCTTCAGTAGAAATGCATTAATCCACTGGATATTTCCCAGGACAATATTATCTCTCATGTGCAGGCTATATTTCTCTCATTCGGCTGCAAAGACGAGAAAAAAATCCTTGAAAATCTGTTTGAAAAGTGACATGAAGAAAGTCATAGGTAAACTGCCTCTTGCTCATATGAAGACTTTCTTATCTATTTATCTATCCATCTATCTATCATCCATCTTTCTTGCAGCACATCATTTGCTAAAACCCTCCCTGAACATGACAGTGAAGTTAAATAATGAAGGAAGGCAAAAAAGGTAGTTAGGCTGCTGTACTCCTGATTGCTTTAAAATGATACTGCCATTTGTTTCTAACTGCTTTGTATCACAAGAGCATTTTGTTTATTAGGAAAGGAAGAATGCTTCTGTTCTGTGTTTAAAGACAGGCATCTTTTAAATACCTACTGCTGTTATTCACCCTCACATTTTCAAGGCCACATATGCTGCCATGCCTTATAAAGATGCAATATTAAATGCTACCAGGACTCTAGGGGTGGTTGATTACTGGCCTGTTATGACCCACAAGGCTAAAACACTAACTTGTTCCTCACAGTCTTGTCAGCTGGTAATGAGAAATGCTTTCCTCCAAAATAAATAAAAAAGGAAAACTACCTTAGAGTAAGGTCTATTTTTAAAGACTAGGCAGATTCCTTTTCCTTTTCCTTTTCCTTTTCCTTTTCCTTTTCCTTTTCCTTTTCCTTTTCCTTTTCCTTTTCCTTTTCCTTTTCCTTTTCCTTTTCCTTTTCCTTTTCCTTTCCCTTTCCCTTTCCCTTTCCCTTTCCCTTTCCCTTTCCCTTTCCCTTTCCCTTTCCCTTTCCCTCGCACTATGCAGAGCAAGTAGTAATGTCTGCAACTCAGAGAAGGCACAGAGCTTGGGCTTGGGATATAGCCCCATGCTGATGTTATTCCCCATGAATGCACATTCCTCCTTGCCTTTCAACAATATTGGATGTTTTAGAAGACCTGCTGGTAAGCTCCTAACAAATTCAGATTGTGTTGGCCTTCCAGAACATTGTGTTCCGGGTCTATACCAGGCCAAATCTAGCAGGTCAGGATCCCTGATCTTCCTGGGCAAAGGTGGGAGCTGTGAGAGACGGCCACATATCCCTGTAGCCAGTGGACATCTGCCAGGTATTTTCTAGAAGCATTCTGAGAAGTGCCCCATGAATCTTCTTGCAAGAGACAACTCCTCGTAATTGCAGCTGTGATAGTGGAAACAGAGTGAAAATCATTGCAGCTACACAGTAGAGAAAAGAGGAAGGAAATTTTTGGCAAAAGTGTAACATGGGACTCAGTGGGAAGCTTTCAAAGAAAGAGATTCTTCATGGAAATTGAATAGGAAGGAAAATCTGCAAGAAAAGCTTTTTTCTTTAGTTCTTAGTTACTTCTGCTTTGGGAGGGAGCTGGACATCAGCAGGGGTGAGAACAAATATGAGAGAGTGGGAGGGAACAGATCACAGCTACCAAAGGCTTCAATTTCATTCCTCCTCCTCCTAGAAAGCTACCTTGTTTCAAAGTGGGGAGATAAGAGATCCTCCTGTCTTGCTGATAGCTAATTCCAGCTGAAAAACTTCACGATCAACATGCGACAGGGGCTTGGCTGGAGTGTACCTTGTCATTTGTGTAGAGGAAAGTGGATCAGTAGTTGTGTGATTTTTTCTAGTCCCCTGCCCCTGATTCAAGCATCCCTGAGAAGTCAGACTTTGACACCTCAGAACAATGTCTGGGTTCAGCTCATGTTTAATTAAACCACTTTCCCATTCCACCAGTAAGTCTTCCTCACTCCTTGCAATAGGATTGCAGTTTCACAGGCATCACCATCAGCAACAGGTGAGTGTCTTTGTCTTTCCGACTACCAAGTTTTCCTGAGTATATCTGAACAGAAAATACTTTATTCCTGGGGAGTAAGAGTCATCCAAAATAAGCTCCTTTTCACTATGGAAATAAATTCACTAGACTATGAACTAAAATATTTATTTGGCTGATGGTGCACAGACAGGTATATCCCAAGCAAAAATTGGAAGATTTGCTGCTGAATAAAAAAGGAAATCAGAAAACTTGAAAGGGGTGAGTATTACGGCACTGATCTCACACCTGTCTCTGAAGGAGTGGATTTTGTGTGTATGTGCAACCTCATGAATGCTCAGGGGCTCTCCTATAAAGATCTGCAGGGAAGGTTTGGAAGTGAGAGTGGAAGGAGTTAAAGAGATGGACACAGCAATGCAGTACTGCATAGATGCTTTTGCCTTTGACCATAGCTAGAGACTTGGGTGCTTTGGAAAAAAGGACTTAAAAGTTCTGCATTTGGAAATGTATCCAAACTGAACTTGCAAGCCTGGGAGGCAGAGAGGATTTGTCCTTGTTTTGGGAAGAATAGCCCTTGGAGCTCCATAGGGAAA
>NW_010322101.1:64230-70465 GCF_000700745.2 Antrostomus carolinensis
AATAAAAATTAAGTAGACCTTTTAAACAGTATTGTTTTTAATATTTATGATGCAAAGAAGATTTGCATTTTTCTGTCAGTAAATTATATGTCTCCATTTGACCTTCACTCCCCAAGTGAATGCTTTATTTAGCCTAAATGGCAGACATTTTTTTGTCTTTTCATGGACATTTTAAGAAAACCTGGATGCTGCTATTTTTTTTATTCACATTGTAAAATGATCCTTGATGATAAGAAAATGGTAATATTTGCTCATACCACATGACTGGATCAAGGTAGCCAATGATCTGTATCTGGGTTGCTACAGCGTGATGTATTATACTTCATATGATTTGCTGCAGGCAGAAATCTTAATTAAGGCCTTTCCTAAAGAGTGACCTTCAGGGACTGCATTTTTGAATTGGTCTAAAAATAGACAAATGCCCTGACAGCATTAGGGGAGTTGTGGAAGAGTGTTAAAAGTACATTTCCCCATCATGTCTACACAAACAATGAATATTTGCTGCTATTATCAAATGAGTTGTGAGACGTTTTCAGCAAACAATCAGCCTTAATGTGCACAGAGAAAGATTTCAATTTGACTTGTCGAGCTCAGTTACTCCACTTCTCCTCCACTTTCAATGCAAGTTGTGCATCTAAATTGAGAATATACTCCCCTGGGCTCTATTCATCCATATTTTACCACACTCAAGGATATTCACCTTTTTGGGATCCCTCTAATTATCTTGACACATGTGGTGTCTTGCTCAGCTTTCATCAATAATCCCGTACCCAGCACGCAGTTGCATCTGGGTGGGTTTGGCTGTGCAAGAAGGGGATTGTAGACAGCACTTAAGAAGCAAATTAACCCTACTCAGAATAAAGAGTTTGTAACAGTAGTTACAGACATACAGGATGCTACTGGGATGTGTACAAGTATCTCCAGGTTGTTTTGTTATGCATTCTCAGCTGAAACATCCTTATGGTGTCAGACATGGGCTTTTCTTATTTCTTCCACCTAAAACACACTGCCAAACCACCTATCAGTTTTGTGCTGTGGTCACGCAGGGACTGAGATAAGGCTACCAGCTTCACCTCCTGCTGCAGATCCAGGCACGGATTTGATCTCTGGAGACAACAGAAGGTGTTCAGTGCCGGCACCCCCATACCCTTCAATGGAGCTGTGGCATGTCATGACGCACACATTCTCAGTGGTGTTGGCTCCAGGCTGGCTCTTCTGTTGTCCCCAAAACTGCTGCCTCAGCTGAACAGTTTTTGGTGACTGGCTGAGGGACACCATACACCAAGATAAGGAAAGCTGATTTCAGTTGCCACAAGTTGGATAAGCCACTTAAATTTTGAAGATTAAATATACTTTCAAAGTAACTTTAAAAAAGCTTTTGACACAAGTTATCCCCACCCTGCTCTACAATACAGCTTTCTTCATGGGCAAAGATGAAATGAAATAGCTGCTGGAGCTTACAGAGAGCTCTTGTCAGAGACAGAGCTTTTGTCTGCTTGTTTTGACAAGCAGAAAACCCCTGGCTTTTTAAAGCTAAAGCCATTGTGAGAGATACAAACCAGACACTTGGCTAGATTCACCCGGCCTATTTCCACTGAAATAAGGCTGTGCTATCAGTTTACATGAGCCAAGGGACCGGCTGTATCGAGGAGCACAATGTGCGTTCAGGGACCATGGCAGCCCAGGAGCTCAGGTCACAGCATGCATGGAGGAGCCTGAGCTGCCTGGCCAGTTGAGCCCCACTCCAGCCTCCCACAGGGATGCTCTGGGCAGTGGTGGCACCGGTGACTCCAGGCCATGGGTGGCCCTCAACGTGTCACACAATGCGATGCAGGCATTGCCCGGAGAACCAGCTCCTGTCCAAGTGATCTTACATGAAATGCTTCTAACATCCTGTGCTCGTAGTCCTTACCATCATGCTTTTCTGTAAATATTCTCGTACATGTCCCAGACTCTGCAGCCTGACAGGGTTAATCCCTGGGGTGGCTGGGACACTGTGGCAGGTGGGACAATTTCTCTTTTTATTCCCAGTTCTGCTACTGGTCCTCAAACATGACCCCAGGAAAATGACCTCATCTTGCTGTTATGCTTTCTTGACTTACAAAACAGAGCTAATTTTGCCTATCTGAGGGGAGCAGGAAAAGGCCTAATGATTTCCAAAGAGCTTAAACTTGCTCAGATGCAAGATGCAACAGATGCACAGGTTGACAGCAGACCTTCTCTGAGGCATGGTACTGCAAAGCCTGCTAATGGCCCCAGTAAAAGCTGCAACAGAAAAAACAGAGGGTAAGTCATCCATGCTTCCCAGCGGGGTGTCCTGCGACATCCCTGCCCTTTGCAGAGGCATGAGGTCAGCACTCCAGCTTGAGCGGAGAGGCTGCGAGTGATCTCACACCGCCTGCTCCATGCGCCGTGTCATACCCATAACAGCTCCTTGGGCTCTGTTCCAGGCAGCTTGGCTGGCAGAACCCCGAGCTAAGGAAAAATAAATAATGAACCAAAGAGACAGCTCACTCTCAGCCTCACACGTCGTCGAGGAGATAACAGGCCAATGCGTATAATGATCTGTGCTGAATCATTTGCCACATTGGTATCAGAAGCTCTCAGCTTCATTCAGGGGCTCTCTCATCCAAACTGCATGCGAGATGACAGTGTTAATACATCAACGCCTGCAAAGGCGGCTGTAATGAAATCTGTCAGTGTTGCCCCTGCACCAAACACTACTTGAAAAAGCAGATGTGTAGCTCAGATTCAGTTTATTACTGTCTAAACCTTTCTCACTTACAAAACCAAAGGGTGATTAAGGGGGAAAATCTCTGGCTACTGAAAGTTGCAGTAGCTCTTATGTGCAGCTTGGAGCACAGTGGGAACATCGTCTGGAGCCCACTGCTGTATTACTAGTACTATACTACTATTAAGTACCCCGGCTTTCTGCCACTACAGCATTTGGACAGTTTGGTACCCCTTGGAGAACAAAGCCCGGCTGGCTGTTAAAGCAGGGCACTGTGGCTCAGAGCTATGTCTATTTTACTGTGTGACCAGGGCAAGTCACCTTAGGTAACATTTTCATAAGCGGGCAGTGCTTTCAAATCTGAAATGCCATTTTTAGAACCTAAGTCCTACTGACTGCTAATAACACATAGGTTTATAGGTGCTTCAGTAATTTCTGAAAATAAGTGAAAGTTTCCTAAATAGTTTTGACATTTCCAGAACGAATGAACTTATCCGAGCTAGTTACTCTGTGTTTCCTTTACAGTTACTGAACAGAAACAGGGCACGGGCATACCACAACTCATCTGTCGTCCCTGAGATCCTTTTTTGCATCCTCTCCTGCGTGAGAAAGAGCCGACAGAGGCACTAGAAATGTCAGATTCTTCCCATTGACTCTAGACAGCTGCAGTGGGGAAGCCTGCACTGTAGGTGTCTAATATTAAGCTAAATGCACTCATGCACTTGTGTCCTGCTGTGCAATGACAGAACAACACATCCCATCTCCTCAGCATCACTCCTCTCTGCTAAGGCCTGTCCAACCCTGTAGGTTTGTGCTGTGAACGTGCTCCAGTTTTGTTTTGGGTTCTCCAGGATGCGACACTCAAAAGCAGCATGAACACGTCCTGAGAAGATGACTGTCAGACACTGAGGAGGACAAGACGTTTTGCCATCCCAGTCTACAATCTTATCACTTTTTCCATGGGAGAGGCATAATGGCAAGTAAAGGAACCTGCTGGACTAGAAATTTTTTTTCCTTCTCCTGCCCTTACAAGGCAAAATGAAGTCTCCAGCAGCTACCCTGTGCTGATGAATGTGGAGAAAACCATCTGTCTGGGCCATCTCTCTATCCTCCTGCAGTATGTGAGGAAAGCCTTGCTCTCTGTCCTGAGCAGAGCTGATGAGCAGAAAGGTATAAAAGTTTTCCTTCTCATTCCTTGTGTATTCTGGTAATTACAGCAAGTCAAATGGATGCAAGCAGAGGGTTATTTTGGTGATTGCCTGTCTCTAAGGTATAAAACAGTATATTACGTACTATCTACAAATTAGGATTCAAAAGCAAAAACATGTGTTTAATTTTGATTTTAATTGCATTTTTACTTCAAACGTCTATTTTTCTCCCGGGTGCAAACAAACCTAAGCAATCTTGCAAAGATCAACAAAATCTTCTACAAATGCCAGGCGTTTATCTCTTGGTGGTGCTTGGTTCTGTGATCATTTAATCTGCTAACTTTGACAGAAAGAGCTGTCTAATTTCTACAGCCTGCTTATTTTTAAATCAACAAATATTTACTGCACACTGCATTTTAAAGGATACAATTATTAGTGTACCTCTGTTTGATTACCAATGACACAATAATAATACCAGCAGCTGCTGAATTGTAAGTGAAAATAACCCTTTGTTCTCATTTTTCTTATCTGTAGACTATAACAGCACTCATGGGGACAATAACCTATGAAATAGATTAAAAGCCTGTTAAATGCTATTTTCAGCTTGGCAGATCACCAAAACCTAGCTTACCCTTAAGCTCTGTTTCCTTTTAAATATTCCTTTTAGTAAGCCATGTGACAACAGTAATGTACAGTTTTACAGTGATTAAGTAAGTGCAGAAACAAGAGGTTTTAGGTTTATAAACTGAGTGGTGCTGCTCTCACAGGTGAAAAGGACTGTGCTCCAACAAAGACACCAAGGCTTTTGGAAGAGGCTGTAGTGGTCTAATTTTTATCTCTTGCCTGGTAACTTTAAATAAATAAGGGGACATTGCTGGTTTCCTATTTCTGTCTGGCACTGTTGAACCCCCTCTTTTGTCTCCATCCCCCTTCTGCAGCACTAGATTCAGATTAGCAGGGAAATAATTTGTATTTATTGACTGACAATTTCTGAGGAAATGTCCAACATAACAACTGTTGAGGGGTTCATCAGTGGGAATGATGCAGCCTGGGGCCATCCTTGATGTGCCAATCTGCTTTTCTGAACCTCTGCTGACTTGGGACTCCTTTATCCATCTAAACAGGAGAACAAAAGAAAAGGGAAAAGAAAGAAGAAAAAGAAGAAGGACTAGAGGAAGCAGTAAACTGCAGAGAGCTTCTAGTACTGTAGGAGGGCATTTTTTGAAAGAAACACATAGGGAAGACAAGGAAAACACAGGTCTAGGAAGCTTTAGTACCAGTGGATGAAGAAATGCAAAGGCACCGGTCGACTGGTACTGCTCTGCTGGAAACAGTTGTTTTCGCAGAGTAGATTGTTTCTATGCAGACGCGAGACAAAACAGATCTCGACAAGAACACAACAGCATCAGAGTCTTCTGCTTCCTGCACTATTTTAGTACCTTTAGCTTTGACCAGAACGTCCCTCCTGGAGCTCATAAACTCTTCCTGAAGAAAGCTTGGTCAGAACTGTAACCTTTAACTCCCATTCAGTCTTTTTGAATGAAAACAAGCCTGTAGATAAAATCCCAACAATTTCTGAATTCAGCTCATGGGAGGAAACATAAATAAAAATTATCATAGCTGTTACCACCTTCTGAATAGTTGGAAATAAAAATAAATTATGTGTGTGTGTTTATGGACATTTCTTTACAGACACTTTAAAAAAAAAATTAAATTGCAAATCATCTGACTTCCATCCTAAGAAGGAATAGCCTTTCCTCTTTTTGATGTATAAAGTCCTATCAACCTCTCACTGAAGGGAGAATAAGAGTCATGAAATGTTATGTTGTAAGAAACAACACTCCTCTACTTGAACTTCAGCTTGCTAAATACTAGATTCCTCACACACCTGCACATTTCAAAAAATAGGAATTTGCCCAAGACTAAGAAATTCCTGTTCATCCAGGCAAAAATTTGCTGCCTTGAAAATATCAACACATGGGAATAGGACAAGTGTCCAAGAGCCTTTAAGGCACTCCGTCCTCCTCAGCAACAGCCCACACCATAGCTCATCAACCCCAGGTAGCTCCTGGAAGTGGCTGCTCAGGCTTCTGAACTGGAAAAGGAGCTTTATGCTTTTGGAACAAGCCCATTATGTTATTTAACAGAACACACGTAAAAAATTATTCTCCAAATTTCTTTGTATTTTTCTTTGCTTGCTGTTGAACTGCAATACTCCCCCACAGACTTTGTTCTCCCTTCCTTTTATCTCTACATCCTTATTCAATGTGATATGATTTTTATCACATGGTTGGACATCACGTTCAAATATACTTCTAGTGTAACCAGTATCACAGAATCACAGAATCACAGAATC
>NW_010322102.1:0-692 GCF_000700745.2 Antrostomus carolinensis
GCCTGGCAGCACCATGCCAGTCCTCTGCCATGCTGGTGGGCACCAAGTGAGCCAAGTGCCCCATGGCACCGATGAGCTGCCTCCCTCCCTCATCATCCCTGGCACCACAAGGACAGGTTGGCAGGAGGTGTCCTGGCACAGCCGCTGTGCCCACGGGTGCGCGCTGGGGCACCGGGTTAGGGACCTCACCTGGGCACAGCCCTTGGCAGGCAGCACCAGTCCCCAGCCCGTCCCTCCCTGACGCCTGCCTGCACCGTGATGGGTGCCACAAAGCCCTGCCCACGCCAGTGCTCCCACGGACACGGTTCTCCCATCCGGCGTGGGTCTGTGTTGGCTATGAAACCAGGGAAGAGGCCACTCACTGCGACCGCACACGCGAGGAGCAGGCGTGCGAGGGTTGGCCACCACCATGGTGAGCCAGGGAACAGAGCGGTGATGGCACTGTGCCGGTCACTAAAAGCATGAGTGTCACTAAATCAATAATTCATTTACTTTAATGAGATAAGTACTTTGAAAACTAATTGCAAACCTGCTCCATTTACTCCAACCCGTTATAAGCTTTAATGTAAATGGCAGAAACGCTGCTGGAGGAAGGGGAAGGGCTTTTGGTGGGAGATCGTGTGTCGTCCTTCCCCCTTCTAAGAAAGAGAAATATCAGTCGTGAGCAGGGACAGTGGAAACGGCAAAAACCA
>NW_010322103.1:0-3424 GCF_000700745.2 Antrostomus carolinensis
AGCACTCCAGTCATGTGAGTCATCCCACCACCTTATTTTCCATCCACCGTCACATACTTTAGAAGGGTGGTGTGTACTAGGAACAGATTTGCTTGCCGTACCGCTGTTTATTCTGCAAAGACTGTAGTCACCTCTTCTGCTCCAGCCAGAACACTTGTGCAGAAAATATCCACAAAAGTCCATACTGTTGCCTTCTAAAATGCATTTCAACATTTCACATTTCTCAAGGACTTCTTTTCTATCTGAAAATTGTCATCAAATCAGTTGACCTGGGCAAGGTTTCAAGCAATATGACAAGTGTACTAAACATTTCCAGAAGCTTTTCTCCGTAACTGCGGCTATTCAAGGCAATTCTTACAGTCTTGCTTTCTCAATTACTTACCTTTTAAGCAAAACTTGTGCCAGGAGCTACTTACAACTTAGTTCAAAATTCCATTTTCCTAAGCAGAGAGGATCAAGATAGCCCCCTACTCCTTCCCATTCTTTCACAACTTCAGTGTCAAAAGCCTTGCTGAAGCCAAGGTAGACAACATCCACTGCTCTCCCCTCATCCACCCAGCCAGTCATGCCATCATGGAAGGGCTATCGGATTTGCCTTCATCCATACAACCCACAAATGCAGGGATAACAGCATCCACACAACAGGAGATGGAAAAGGTATTCACTGAAGCTTGGAGCTGGCCATAAGAAGCACACAGACTCCTCTCCTCCCACCCACCTTTCCTTCCAGCAGACATTAACTTCTCTCCTTCATTAAGGCACTCCTGTCTTCTACTGCATCTTTACCTTGCACGCTTTTCCCACAGAAATTCCACCGTGAATAGATAAAGTGTGCAAAAATGGAATGTGGGAAGTGCTCTTAACTGAACGGAGAATTTTCACACTAGCTCTATTAACAGGAAGACACTATTTATTTCAATTATAGTGTCTATGCAATGAGTATAAGCTGGAAGGATTTTTTAATTATTTCCCCCCCCGCCCGCTAACTGGAGGAAGTGAAAGAATTTCTGGTAGAAATACAAATTGACCAGTACTGTGATTAACTCACTCCCCTACGCTCACAACATCAGCCTTTGTAAGACAGGAGCAGCGTGCACCACTGTTGCCTAGTGATGCCACTGCTGGAAGCCGTTGCAGTGTGGCATGAGAATGGACATGGTAGCAGAGGAAGCTGCAAGTGGCAAAGAGACAAGAAATCCACTTTGGTGTTCAGCTGTAACGTGTGCTCTGCCACAGCGTACTCCACAAGGAGTACATTTAGAGTTGCAGGTCAGCCACAAGTCATTTTCTTCTGCACAGGGCAATATGATCCCCCATGGAAAACTGTAACATGTTTAGAAATACTCTGATAAAAAGGTAAAAGCAGACATTCTTTCTCAGGCAGGAAGCAAAGGGTTCTTTAAAACTGTTTAATTACAGGATTCAGGTAAGCACAGACAATACAGTAGATTCCCACCATTGAATATTTACACTCTTTTCTCTAGGCTTGAGCTGTTCATTAAGAGTGTCTTTCAATCAACATCCTCACTCAATCGCTTTTGCTGCAAAGAAGGGTGCTGGAACAGAACTATTGCAGGAAACATCATTCCATCAAGGCTTTGATGATTTGCTGTGGGTTTTTTCTCCTTTAAGAACCACCTACTAGTTGTTCAAGATACTCTGGGAGAATCCTGGCTTCCAAGGTGACCTGAAGAATGCACTGAAACCAAGCAGTGTGTTGAAGTCCTAGAAATACTTAAATCAATGCCAGTACGTATGCTGCAGAGCTGAAATTCTCTTTTGCACTGGCACAGACACTGATGCCTGGTTTCTGTTAGGAAAGTTTTACACCAATTTTGTTTTGTTCCTTTTTCATTAGCCTTTGGGCCTCTTTCTCCATTTTCTTTCGTTGTTGTTCTGCTGCTCTTTTTTCCCTTTCTGCTATCTTCTGTTGTCTGTAATTAAATAAAACATTAATTGCTAAACAACAGGAATCCAGTTTTCAGCACAGTCACACCTTCAGTCCCTGTCAATAAATAGGGCATTATAAGTAGTAAAAACAGAGCTGCAACCTACTGTAGTTAGGCTCGGAACAGTTATTCTTTTATTGTGCTTAAGTCCTTTTTTTCAAATTCATCTCATGTTAGACAGTAATATTTGTTCAGTTCTTTTACAATCCAAAAGCCACTCAGTTCTCAAAGATTCAGAGGAAGTGAATCAGTGAGAGCGTATGACTGTTATAAGGCCTCTTATAAGCTTCATTAACTTGAAAAGGTGAAATTTCACACAGCTTCAGCAAGAACAAAGAATTGCTTATTCAAAGAGCATAAAGAATTCTAATTGTCAAGGCAGTAAGGAGTTAGCTTTCAGTGTATCTAATTTACCTGTGCACACCCACTCCAGGGCGTAAAACATACAGAATCAGAAACTATCATCACCTGAAGCAACCTTCTGTGGTAGATTCCAACTTAGAGACAAACTGGGCACACAAAACTTAAATATTTGAGGCACCAAGACTACGTAGTATCTTTGTACTGGACAGGAGAGGGATTGCACTTAATGCCTTCATGGTTTCCCTTGGTTGACTATTAATGGCTAGAAGTTTTCCAATACTCTATTAAGCTGCTCTGCTGTCTGTCATGGAAGAATGGAAGGAGTCATCCACGTCAGGATCTACCTCCCAAGTTAACAGCAGCCCAAACTATTTGAGATCATGATCTGCTATTCTACATTCCACCACAAAGCCAGATAGTTGACAGTGTTGTCAGTCTAGCATATGCAGAGTAATAATATTTGCTACTTCACAGTAGCAGATTTTCTTATATTCCCCACATCTCTGAACTGATGCAGAAGGGAAGAAGCTGAAAGTACACCAGCCAGCATGTAGAGGACAGCAGAGTTCCAAAAAGCCACATGAGCTGCACATTAAGCAATGCTGCTATTCCTTTGCAATTCTGAAGCGAGGAAAGTCAGAGCAGATCATGTTTTCTTCCCCCCGCCCCCCACTATAAACGGCACAGCATAGAACTCCTCTGCACAGAGAAGTGGTTTCCATGCCCTCCTCTGGCTGAGTAATTTTACTGGACTTCAGCTGTGCCCAAATGAGAAAAGACCTTCACATCACCTCAGAGAGAGGAACTGGACTCACCAAAACACAGAAACAAGTAGCTTACCACAGAGTGATTACCTTCCCACTGCTCTGTTACTTGGTCATTATTCAAAAAACTCTTCTGTATTCCTAAATTCCTGCAGTTCTTCAATAGAAAGAAACTGCCTTTCAGGCTCAGAAAGGTCTCTTTTCTCAATAAAGGAAGAGCCTGTGACAAACTGCGGCCATATCTGACTTACTTTCTCTGGGTTCCAAAGCAACGAGTGCAGCAGAGTTTGGATGGAATGATGCAAGACGTTTTAACCAGGAAAGTACTCATCCCTGATGTCAACCTTG
>NW_010322103.1:3461-14630 GCF_000700745.2 Antrostomus carolinensis
AACCTCTCTCTCACTGGTTAGCAGAACACTGACTAGAATCAGAGCACCGCTAGCAGACATTCTTATTCCAGCATATTTTTATTTACTGTACACATACAGAATAACTGCAATAAGAATGATCTCGTACCATTTGGTCTTTTACTTGACAGAATTAAAAATGCACAAGCATTGAGCTTACCTGTTCCCACTGAGAAAAAGACTTTGTTGATATTAGAAAGTCTAAAGGGGCAGATCGGTATCTATAATTTGCAGAAGAAACCAAGTTCTAACTTCAAATAACTGAAAACCCAGTTTATCTTCTACTACGCTGGTTCATCACTGACTGGAAAATTTCACTGGATCCCAGTCCAGAACATGCTGGGGAGTGGGGGTAAAAAAACCACACCAGACTACAGGCACTTCTCAGGCAGTAGTAGCCTACTCCTCAGCACTGCCTTTCAGCATGCTTTGATTGCAGGAAGCGTCTGACTTACTAGACACGCGTATTTCAACGGTTACGTGTTGAGTCACCAGAGCAGCCAGAGGACACAGTCTTCCCTGCTATTCAGCAGGCCACAGCCTATTTTTGCATGATTGATCAGCACTCTAGTACTGCACCAAAATTATCCTGGTCTAAGACACTTGTGCATACTGAGCACTAACAGGTACCCAGACACAGCTAGCCAAGGGACACCCTTACTTCTTCTGCACACTCATTTCATTCTCAATAAGCATGGCTGGAGTACAGCCAGCATTAACACTCTGGAGGGTGAGGGGGCCTTTGTCCCCCATTTAGCAGTCTGAAAACCTCAGACAATTTTGCAGACCAAGCTGGCATATGCATACAGCAGATTATTTTTAGTAGCTAATTTGTATAAAACAAGTCCCTGCTTCAGAAAGTTTGAGTACTTCTTTCCATAGTCCTAAAAACACCTGTAAAGGAATGTGGCAATGGTTAAGCAGTGTACAGTGCAGCCTCTGCAATTAGCAAAACAGGTTGTTTCATTTCTCAGTTCAAAAGCAGCAATATTTCTCAATATCTTCCATTTGCTTTGTATGGTGCATCATAGATTAGGTCTCAGTAGACTGCTCTTTAGAGATTAAAGATCTGACTGAGCCTATTGATACTCTTTACAGGAAAAGGTACTATCCTGGAACAAAAACAGTCCAAAGGCACATAACTCATATCACAAAGCTTGTACTTCTGTGATACATTAGTGAAAGACAAGACTTGAAACAGTTTCAGTACTGAATTTAAATTAAACAAACAAAAACCCAAGACACTGACCAGAACATACACATAGAGGTATCTGATTAAGTTTCTAAAAATATTTGCAGTGCAACTCTGTTCTCGCACGTTAAGCTGCTACAGAGCAAGACTGACAGAATTAGTAGAATTTACTACCTATCATTAATGCTTCAAAAGTGTGCTGGTGACTTCCCTCCTGTCTTATTCTACTGGTTGAAAAAAGCAAATTTTCCAACATATTACAATAAATAGTTCACTAAGATACCATTTTTCTTTTAAATATTCACAATTCTAGAATGATTTTTTAATATATCAGCTCCTTACTTCATAGTCCTTATTGTCCCACGGAAGCCATATATTTGTGATTTTGTGAACAGAATGACAGCAGTTTAGGAAGCCTTCTCAGGTGGTTTAGTCAAGTTAGCTAGAAAAGCATAGCTCCTACGGGGATTCCAAGAACATACTTGCAACTTCACCTTCGATCCTGAACTATTTGTGTTCTGCAGCACATGATTGTGACCCTTTTTATAAGGACACTCAGTGGTATTTTACTTAATCAAGCTGAAACCTGTGATTTGTACATAATAAATCGTTGGGTTTGGGGCGGGGGTGTGGTTGCTTTCCTGGAGAGGGGTTAACGTGTTGTTCCCATGTTCCAGTGATTCTCAGATTGCCCCCACTGTCTCTTCTACTAAATTGATTAGATCCAAAACATCTTCTGCCAAGTGCCAGTGACACAGAGATTAGATAAATAAAAATAATTTGTCTTAAGAATTTTTTTAACAATTCTTAGGATTTCCCAGAAAGATGTTACAACAAACAAATCTGTATTTGATTCTTTTATGTGTAAAAGTTTACATGGTATTACATAATTTCCAGTTACCTAAGAACTTCTTCTGCCTGCCAGGCAGCATCTTCCTCTTCTTCCCAGGCATTAGTATTTTCTTGCCAAGTATCCAAGTCTCCCAGTTCAGGCTGAAGCAAAAGAAGAGAAGGTCTAAGTACATGGAAAAAAATAGATAAAACATTTTTAAGCTTGATGCTTCAGGCTTTGAGAAATATTTGAGATATGACAGTACTTCTCAGCTTATTGTTTACACGTTTTTCTCTGCTGTAATATTGACTTTCCAGTTAATTGTTGGAGGATTTTGGATTGTATTGGTCAGTAACAAAGGAAGGAAGTCCTGGACTGCATTTTTAGGAAGAAGACAACAAGTTGAGCAGGTATGCTAAAAGATTTCTTCAAGTTGTATGGACAAACCAACATGTGCGTTCACATATTTGTGTCTAGTATCACCCGAGCGCTGCTTTTACTCACTAGAAGTCCCTTCCTAAATTATTTTCATTATGCACAGTCTAAGGAAGTCATGTGACCGAATTATTTTTTTGGGGGAAAAAAAAAGTTTACTGTGTAGAATCCAAAAAATGTAAAGTCTGTTGCTTCAGAAGATTTGCAAGTATATAAGTGTTTGGAAGCTTCTTACCTTTTTATCACTGCTCTGTTAAGTTTCTCCGTAGAATATATTAGTTAAAATTAAATTGAATACTTCATTATTTTCAACCAAATACATAATTTTAAAACAGTTTATATATTATTCCATAACTATTTCTCTTGCTCCCCACAATGCAGACCTTAGGCAGGCTATTCCTTCTCCTACAGAACAGTCATTTAACTGTCAAATACAAGATCAATACTTAGAGCATACTTACAGACTGGTGAATAAAAGGAATATCTTGTGTAGCTGCTAATCTGCTAGAGAATCCTGTGTTTCCCTCTGGAATCCCAAAATTTAAAGGCTCTCGTTTTTTAATAACTATCTGAAAATAGTAAAAAAAAACCAAACCAAACAATGAAAAGTGTTAAGTCAAAGCACTGCACAGATTCCTTGGTGATCATGTAGCTCTGTGCCTGTACAGCTACACAGTACCGCACTGTGTCTCATGCCTGCCCAGGTTCTGGAAGCTGTACAGCCAAATGAACTGGTAAGTGAGAGAAACTAAATGCAAAAGACACAAGAACTCCCTCCATCCCCCACTAGCTTTTTCTTAAGTCACATGGAAACCTATGACTGTATCAAGACAGAAAAGGTCACAGGGAATTACAGATCAAATAGCCACAACTCCCAGCACTCATATAAGTTACCAATTACATGACATACTCCTTGGAGGAATCCTGCTTCCATGCTAGGGCACTGTAAAATACTACTCTTGAGGATCCTGCTGTCTGCACAACTTTACTGCTTTAGAACTTGAGCTCTCTTGGCTACTTCAACAAGATATCTGTGCAGACAATTTAAGTTTCAGTAGTTGAAATGTAATTCAGTTCCACATCAACTGGTAAAGCTCTGTAATGGTTTGGCTGAAAAACATGCACTAATGCCTCTCCTAAAATGCTTATTAGCAAATTTAACATGGTTGCTAAGATCATGCATCCCTTACTTGTCTTGACTTCAAGAGATGAACTTACTCACTTACTTTGTTTAGCCTACTTCAAGTATGTGCTGCTTCCATAAGAGGAAGATTCACAGTTTCAATGACTGAACAAACACAAGAAAGGAAATACAACTAGACCCTCTTATTTAGCAATGACAGACACTGTTATTTGACTGAGGGTCTGTATCCAGACATGTAGATATAATTCCCTATAGTTATCCCTATAAGGATACATTTAAACTAAACCCTGTATACAGCATGGACTCTTCTCGAGTTTTGTTCTGTACCTGAAGCTCAATCTATTTAGGCAAAAAAATTGTTATTAAATGCAAACAAGAAATCTACCTCTCCCCCAGTCCTCCTCTGCCCCCCAGATTTTAGGAGATCAAAGTCCTTTGAAGAATTTATTCTGCAGAATACTGCGGATCTTGAATGTACAGAAAACTGACCCCAGTATCATGTCCAGTTTATAGGACCCCAGAAGAATTCAGGCTGGAAGTGGCCTCAGAGGTCTGTAACCCAACCTTCTCCTCAAAGCACTGTCAGCTCCAAGGCTGATGAAGGTACTCAGGACACAGCCACTTGGGTCTTCAAAACTTCCAGAGATGGAGCCTGCACAACCTCTCTGGTAACCTGTTGCAGTGCCTGACTCACAAGCCCTGATAAGTACCCAGCTGGAAGATTTCCACATAGAGACAAAAACTACCAGAATTTTAATCAGTACTTATTTATGGTGTTCACACTCTGTGGATATGTTCTTCTGTCTTGTCTCCATAATAAAAATGGATATTTGAAGAGCAAGCTGTTTTGAAATACCAGCTCCCTAATTCCAGCTTCCTCATTATAACTTGGTAAAACAAGTAACAATTGTTTTCTGAAACACCAGTGCTGCTACCTCAAACTTCAGTAGAACAGGACATGGAACGTCTCTGTTCAAATAATGGAAAGGTATGAGCCCAAGTATCTTAGTGCAGTGGTTCCATTTTCAGAATTAAAGTGACTTGAGGGTTCTCACATTATACTTCCCCGAGCCTTCAGACTATGAAAATCTTCCTAAGTTTCCAATAACATTAACATTACAGATGAAAACATGAACTAACATTATACTTGGTAAAATCACAAAGAGTCAGTACTTTTAATTGGACATGTCAGTACCTGTTCTAATTTCAACAGGACAGCTTAACTTTTACCAGAAGCACCTTCTATAAATTGCCAACTTACTTATAGCCTATTTTAAAGCTAGGAAAACCCTCCACAAGTATAGCTGAAAGTGCAATACCTACTTTTTGAGTTTTTCTTATTGTTGGTGTCATATCTTTGAAATAATCGGGTTCCATCTGTTCCAAAGGATTTTGCTGAGCAGCAACATTACCGTTGCCACCCTCAATTTTCACACTGGTAGGTGCATCTTCATCCCATGAAGACCAGTCTTCTACTTCTGGCTGAAGAGAAGTATATGGTACAAGTTAATACTATCTGTAGGTAAAAAGCTGTCTTCTTATATCTTGCTAAGGTATATACTTAATATTACATAGCATATAGAATGATATTATATCTTTCTAAGATATATACCAATCCTGTTGTTGGATTGATATAATCATTCTGTTAAGTGATTATCTACTAAGTCATCTACCACTTAAGCAGTTACCTGTTTAGGAACAGATGAATAATCCACTGTGGTTGGCAAAGTTATTTGGTCTCCACTTAACTTTCGCCCTCTTCCAGACCTGAAAGAAAAATGTAGGATTCCTCCAAGCTCTGAAAACATGAGCACTAAGTTTAAAAAAAACAAAAAGGAAGTCTGAGAACCGCACTACTGAAAATAGTCATGGATAAAATATTAAGTGCTTAAACTACTTTAATTTTAACTACTGCCAGTAAAAGTCTGCTAAACAAAGGAATTTCATCATGAATTTAAAGCTGTGTTCATTTCAAGGTGCAGTTTACTTTTCAAATTGCACTGGAAATAGACACATTTACTCAGTTATTTGCTTACAGTCAGTTACAGTTGTCAGTGCTTATGAAGCAAACTGTTGATCTACATTTGTTCAAAGATAACCATTTCTACTGTAAACTAAGAAATCTTTCTACATGTCTTAGATGTTAAGCTGAGTCTAACAGATCACTTTCTCAGCTGCTAAACCACTTTTTCCTTCAGTCTAAACAGAGGTAGTACAAGATTATGCAGGTCAACAGCTCCTGTGCAATTCATGCTTCTACTTAAAGAATGCTGCTTCAATGAAAGCATTTCAGCAACTATATCAGATAATTGAAGACAAACACTAATGCATTGTAAATAAACCTGTACAACATACATATCTTTAATACTAGTCTAAGCCATCACTTCTGCAATTATATGTATTTCCCTATTTAAATGATCTAGAAGACTCCCACAAGTGGCTTATAACAAAGCATTCATCCAGCCAAAATTATTACACTGATAAGGGTGAAGGTGAGAGGAAACATGGGAAAGAACATGCTACACAGAGCAGCACTCGGGAAGGTTACATATCTCCACTTCCTTTCTGCGAAGGGAACAAGATGCTGGTTGGAACAGTTGCTTCACAGCTATCATTAGACAGATATGGGTCTCTGCTCTGAATGCCAAATGCCTCAAAAATTATTGTTTTTACTTCACAGTAACTTTACAGCATCCAGCTCCCTCAGTTGGAAAAAGTAACTGGAGATTTTCGAGAGAATTAAGTTTCATCTCTTTTTATACTAATTCCTTGTATTTCCTAGAAACAGTGGATTCAGGCAGGCTGTTGTCTATCAAAAAAAGTTTTAACTGAAGAGATGACCAGTGCTACACATAGGCTGACTGGAAAGATGCACAATCTCTACAGGCACTTGTTTAAATGAAAAACTAATGTAAACTACATAATCTAAATAAGTACTAGCTCATATCCATTACATTAAAATGCACATTTAATTAAATCACATTTGCTGGTTATTAGGCATACTCACATGCAGGGGTGCATTACAGGAAAACAAAATTTATCAAGCTATGCTTTGCAGCTGACATTAAACAGGAGAAACATCTGTAGTTATTTGACTGACTACCTTGATCCACTGGCTTAATTATGTGAAAGATTTTAGATTTTCATTCTTTCAACTAATTGTTATTCACAGAAAGAAAAGTTCTTCTACTTTTTATTCCCAAGCAGTTTCTCAGCTATTAATTTCAAAGATTTAGTTCATTCAAAAGTTGAAAAACAGAGCAAAATACTGTCATTACAGCTACTAAACTATTATCTGCTTATAAAGTTATCTTAACACTTAAAGAGAGATGAAGGGTCCGCATAATATAGAAGCTATCAACAACTCAGTGTTTTGACTTCTTTTAGAATTTGAACAGCAAGTATTCTTAATTTAATTTGGAATTCAAATCACAGAACTAAGGTTGACACCTATATAGTCGTATGCCGCATTAAAATGTATCTTTTTAAAGCTTCACTACATCTGCAGTGAATTTACCAACCAGTTGAGAGCTTCCTCTTATTTTTCGAATAAGTAAAGGTGAACAGGAAACAAACAGTTATTTTATGTCTACCACATATTCTGCATATGCTTTAACCTCACTGTCATCATACATAAAAGAAGAATACCTTTCTCTAGACTGCTATTTGTTTGTGTAAAACAACATTCTGCAAGAGCAAGAAACAAGAGGAGTTCAGACAGGAGCACAGTGCTGAGAAGATCTACCTCAGGTACTCTGCGACTGTGCTGCTGAACTCTACTGTCATATAACCATAAATCTCGAGGGCTTTTTGAATGCTTCTACGTACTACACTGCTGCATCCTTGGGTCTACAACTCAACAACACTAACTATGGCTTACAAGAGTAAGCAAAAATAGGTCATGTTCATAAAAGAAAAAGCAATTCCCTTAAACTTTAATTAATCACTGTCCTCCAAACTTTTGAAAGAAACTTCAATACACAGAAGTATGTGAAGTCTCAGGCAACTGTGTCTTGACAAAGCACTTTATGATGAAAGCCTACTGTCTGATGACTGGATGGATGCTGCCATTAACTGTACCTCTTAAAAAACAAAATATTACTTGCCAATTACTTTAAGAAAATGTGGAGAACAATTTTTCTTAAAGTTTGACACAGGAGAGTTTTAAAAGGCAATTTTAAAACCCTGTCATAGTTGTTTAGAAAACACTTCTCATTAGAGCTATCACACCACAAAAATACACTCACAACTGCACTACGTAGACTTCTGAACTGGGAAGCAATACGCAGGTTAAAGAATGCATCTGACTTTTATCTATCTTGATTGTTTTGCAATTAGTAAAATCAGAACTGGGGAGAGTGGTGGGTGGGTGGGTGCTGGGAGAAGGAAAGGAGTGCAAGAATCTGTTATGAAAAAATAAAAGGTAATCAAATTAAATAAGACATGTTTACCTGCATATTAACTTTTTAATGAAAGAAAGCACTGCTGCCAGGCAAGTACAGATTTTAAAGAGTCGAAACTGTGTTATAGCCATGGTGAGAAACCCTTCCTGCAAAAGAAAAAACGTTAGATGCAGAGGATTATACATCTTCACATAGTTCTTAAGGTCAATTTCCTTAGTTGCTGATAAATAAGGAACATTCTGTGAAACCATATTAAAAGAAGAAAAAAGAGGAGCTACACAGAACAAATATGCTACCTGCCTACTGTCAGGACATTTCACTCATGTAACTGATAGAAGTACCTAATGAATATGGCCTTTAAAGAAACAGCACATGATGATAGGTAAAGTCACAGTTAAAGATACATTTAAAGGGCAAGTGCAGGCAACCAATGGCCGTGATTGTACAGCTGATCTGTTTTAGACACTAACAATAGCACTGAACACTAGCAAAGTAAGGAGAAGAGCATAATCATCAGTAAGAAGCTCACACTTGCATATACAAATTATAAATTGAGTCATTAAATCAAAATCCAAAATTGACCATTTAAATTTAGCTGCCATTTTGATGGACATGTATGATGAGAACAAACATAGTTTATTTTAGAACCAGTGCCACTGAAAAAAATCATCAGCAAAGAAAGACTCTGTTCATCCTGTGTGCACTACTGTGTAAATTAAGCCCTAGATCTATCCATACTCCTGTGCCAGACTGGATCGTGCTAGCAAAGCCAGCCAAGAAAAAAAACTGATCTTGGGTTGAATCCACTCATGTTGGCAGCTATTTTTCAGTGTCAATTTGAGAATCCAGAGAATTTATACTCAGTATACCACATTATTCCAACAGATGCCCTCAAATAGGTACAGACTGAATCAGAATAATCTGCTGTCATTCAAGGATCCCTTTCCTCCCTTCTACAGGTGAACATTTCGGGGTAAAGAAGAAGAGGTTACACTTCACAAATAGCTTTTCATTACACACATCTACACTTGTAACAACATTTTCTGTTGCAAGTTTAACATACCTCCTGGTGAGAAGAGAAGGCAGCCCTGTGACATTTTCCTCAGGCCATGAGTATTCCATGGAAGGACAGCTTGATTTCAAATATGCTATGGCTTTTAAATCACTTTTTATATTCCAGGCTTTAAGTTAGGAAGAGTCAGGAAGGTGGATCATTACGTAGGCTGCTCCAATACTGCCCTGAGGATTTTATTAAAAAGTATATAATGGGATTTGTGAGCTTCATGGAGCTTAGACTTATTTTTTATTGGTGCTCATTTGCTAGATAATGTAACTAGTATCAAACACTGTAGTAATATAGTACTAGAAATACTGCCTCACATACAGTCTGGATAAGGATTTTCTGCTATTGAAATATCATACAGGGTGGTTATTAAACAAACAGAACCTTTTACTGTAAAATTGAAGGCTTAAGTCACTAAGTAACCACCGAATTACAGACCGCACTACCAAGGTGTGGCTCAGGAGAAAGCCCTCACAGGACACATTTCACTTCTCTACTTCAACAGTAGCATTGTCTTAATTTTGATTCATGTAGAGAACCTTATGCAAGAGTGGGTATTAAATGAGCTTTTAATCTAACAGGAATAGGAAACAGTTAAACTTCCCACAAAGAAGCAAGAACAGCAGACATCATCCAACACATTTAGCTTTTAGTTTTAAAGACAGGACTATCATTTTGTATCGTGCTCAAGCCCTTCCTTACCTTCTGGAATAAGAAATTCTGACAGTATCTAGGTGACAGGAGAATGCATCAGTCAAGAATTTGAAAGATTCAGAAACAGTGGAAGTTAGTGGAAAAAAAGTGGATAGCAACTAGATAGACAGCTGTCTATTCGAAAGGCAGAAATTACTGCAAACTAACACTGAATTGGTGACAGAAAATGTTACGTTTAAAAGAGGCAGCTAGAAGCCATCTACCTGGGATTTGAGGTATGAAGAGCAGGTGAACTGCTGAAATGAGAATAAAGGTATGTCTTTTCTGAAAGGAAGCTTGTTTAGAAGCTCACTTCACTCTTAGCAGAATTTACTCTTCTACTGGTTTTGGGGGGCAGGAGGAAAGAAGTAGAGAAGTACTCAATGTTAGAAAGAGCGAAGTTATCTTCCCCACTGCTTAGCCTATGTAACTGCTACAATGGACAGCCAAGGAAGATCTGAAATTAAAAAACAAACTATTGATTGAAAAGACTGTTTTAGGAAGCAACCATTACTCAAACTTCTGCATACTCAATATTATTTGTGCCTAAATTAAAGTACACGCGAGTTTAGTAGCTAAGTGCAAAACTGAAACCAAAACAACGTTCAAATGTGTCATGTATATTTATGTGTACATATATATGTGTGTGTACATATGTAACCCCAGTTTTTCAGCTAATCTTGTTTTTTTAATATGTCACATTGTAGACTGTAATGACTTCTCAATATAAAGTTAAGCAACTAAAAAAAACAGAATCCACAAGAAGTGTGGCTCACAAGCTTGTGCAGTCCACTACTGACAAGAGCCACCAGAAGCTAATCCGTTTTTCCCAAGTCATTCCTATAAATGAGTGACTGCTCTCCCAGTATCATCCGTACGCTGCCTGGCAGGGTTCAGCATCTATCACAGTTCCCCACAGCAATCAGACAACTTGTCCCTCTCCATACACTTCCTAGGTATCATTAACAAATTTCCGAATTACTATCTCACACACACACATAATCACATAACATATTTGTGTTAGAGCTGCATTTCATTTCAGCTGTGGCAGCACTAGGCCTTCCAGGGCAGTAAGTGCTGTTTCACAGAACCACAGAATGGAAGGGGTTGGAGGGCACCTCTGGAGATCATCTAGTCCAACCCACCCTGCCAAAGCAGGTTCACCTACAGCAGGTTGCACAGGACTGCATCCTGGTGGTTTCTGAATATCTCCAGAGAAGGAGACTCCACAACCTCTCTGAGCAGCCTGTTCCAGTGCTCTGTCACCCTCACAGTAAAGAAGTTTTTCCTCATCTTCAGATGGAACTTCCTGTCTTCCAGTTTGTGCCCATTGCCCCTTGTCCTGTCCTTGAGAACCTCTGAAGAGTCTGGCCCCATCCTCTTGACACC
>NW_010322104.1:0-278 GCF_000700745.2 Antrostomus carolinensis
GGGCAGGGGAGGAAAGGAGGGTTAACGGGGAGGGGAGCTAACGGCGGAAATATGAGGTGATGGGAAGAACCCCCCTCCCCCGGAGTCACAGCCACCGTCCCTGTTCCTTCTCTGCTGCTCCAGCTACTCTGCAAAAAGGTTAGAAAGAAACAAGAGTGGGAACCCACCGTGTCCTCCTCGGAGGGAGACAGGGGAGCGGTAGATAGAGATAGGCACAGAGTGGTGCTTGCTGCCGTGGAAGTGATGCTCGTACTGAGCCTGAGATACAGACGAGGAAG
>NW_010322104.1:337-1007 GCF_000700745.2 Antrostomus carolinensis
CCACAGAGTCCAGGCGGGGCGGCGTCCCGGGTAAATGCTGGGGTCTATTCTCAGGTGCATGGTCAAGGCAAAGGGCACCTACAGATGGGCAGTCTGAATTCCAGCCGGGGAGAGAGGATAAGGTTCATGATGCCAGGGGACCCATGCTAGCAGAAAGGAGAGTCGCTTCCGAGGCTCTAGAGTGTGCGTGTGTGTTCAAGAGGCAACGAGACAGTATGTGTCTGTGCGAGAGAGCCTGTGCTAGGAGGGAAGGGGAGGGAAGGGGGAAGGTTAGTAACCACACACAGAAGAACAAGACGCGCCAAAAACAAGACGCGCCGTTTCCCAGGGCAGGATCTACTGTGCCAGGAACCCCGCGGCCGTACCAAACCTCCAGGAGAGCGCAGGAAAGCCGCACATGTCAGCGCCAGGGTCCTGGAGCTTGTGCTTGTCAGGTTCCTCCAGGATCACGGGGGCCTTGAGGACTTTTCCCTGCCTGCGATCCCTGTCTCTCACTAAGCTGCGAGGGACTACTGAAAACGAAAAAGAAGAAAAAAGCCAGAGACCCCAGACATATATATTTTTTTATCCCAACTCCAGGGGGTTTCTGTTGCTTCTCCACTAGCAAGTGTTGCAATGCAGAACTGCTAGGCACACGCACACGCGCACACACACACACAGAGATCCGGAT
>NW_010322105.1:0-5990 GCF_000700745.2 Antrostomus carolinensis
GGCCAAGGGCCAGCCCAGTGGAACTGTCACATCGCCAAAGCAGTAAAATAACCACTGTCACACACTTTTCTGTCTCGAAGTCGTTCTCATGTGTGGGAGGTAATATCTGTAGCCACAGGACAGACTAAGCAGAGAGTTTTAAGAAAGTGGGTTTGAGATCCTACAGCTCTGCTGCCATGTCTTGCCTGTCTTTTGACTTACTAGTGAGTCATATGTGACTGATTCCAAAGCCGCTGCCTTCCTTTGCAGGTCATCCTGGTTCACAAGTTATTCTCCACTTTGTATACGTTGGCAACAACTACCTGTGTTAATCACAATTTGCTCCAGCCTGCCTGACTTCACCTTGAAAAAGAAATAGGATTATTAAACCAAGGTGTGAATAAGACCAATAGAAGAGAAACTTTGCTAATGACAGAAGAGCTTCAAGGTTAAATGAAGCTGCAGCATCAGGAGGGTTGGTCAGGCCCACTGGGCAGTGGGAGTACACACAACAAGGTTTGTGCAACTGTACGAAGTCAGACATCAAAAAATGAGTGGAATCTAGCACCAGTGGTCACAGATGTATCTCACAGTGTCCTGTCCATGCTGATAAGCATGACAGAGGCAAGGTGAGTTACTGGTGAGCAACATCCTGTCATTGGTCATTTCCATGAGGACACTGCAGTTGTAAAGACAAAGTCAGGTGTTGGACAGTCAGACAGCCTTGACTCCTGGATCAGCTTCCCCACTCTCACACCCAGAGAGGCTGTGGAGTCTCCATCTCTGGAGATGTTCCAAACCCACCTGGATATGACCCTGCGCAACCTGGTGTAGGGAACCTGCTTTGGCAGGGGGGTTGGACTGGATGATCTCCTGGGTTCCCTTCCAGCCCCCACCGTTCTGTGATTCTGTGATCTTCCACATCCCCAGCAAACATGGATGGGTCACTCCTGGTGTTCCAGGCACAGTGATGAAGATTCACCTCTCTGAGCTGGAGACAGAGGAGATAGAAAAGTTGTGCTGGCCTCACCACCAACTGGATACTGTCTCAGAACAGGCCTGTGGAATGTGAAAGTGCTCCTAAGGAAGACACGACAAGCTGCCTGAGATACCAGAATGATTTGCCGGGACCCTGCTCCACCACAACTCAATCAGCACTAGGTGCTGTGCAGCTTGCCGAGCTGGGTCAGTATTGCACTGTCAGTGACATCTTTCCAGTGAACACTTTTTCTTTCAGGTTGCTGTGGGATTAAAAATAGGACATGCCTTTGGCTTTCAGACTAGTCTGTTCACGTAAGTTCTATACAGTTGGGTTTGTCTTATCTTCCTGACACTGATACTGTCAAGTTCCTGGGACACAAAGAGAACAGAAACTTTGGTAGGCACAGAGAAGTTGTCCACTGCCACAGCAGATTGACCTTCCCCAATCTATGTTAAGTGTTTATCACATGTGCCTGCACATCTTGATTTCCTGGGTGGAATATTTAGAGTATATGCACACTTTTTTGGAGTGCACTGCTTGTCCTGGGGATGGCACTGTTTCTCCAGGTGTATAAATCCATGCATTTCATGTAAATCCCTTAGCTGCTGAGATAAGCAAGCAGGTTACTACTCCCAAGCAGGAGTAGTTGGGTTCTAGGAGTCAGCTAGAGCCTCTAAAATCTGTTTACAGAGCTGTTTCTTGTTTTGGCTCCCTATTCTTTTTTGGTCAAAGTGAGCTGACTGAGCAGCATCTTTTCATTTTTTATTCTGATCCCATCTGAGCTTGTTTTACTATGAGCTTTACACTCAATACGGAGCATATGAACAAATATACTGCTCTAGGGAGGACAGAGTTTCTTGTATTCCAAAGATGAACTGTATGGTAAAGGTTACTTAGTTTGAATCAGAATTTAAAATCCTACCTTAGAACAGGAATGCTATAAATGCAAAAATGCCATAAAAGCATTTCCTTATAGACTAATCTGAAGAATTCATTCTGGTGCTTTTTCTTTGCCCTTTAAAAAAAATTGCTCTGTGATAGCTACTATAAAACTCCTGAGTAGTTTCATGTTATATAAAAAGATGGGTTATTTATGTCATTCTGTGTATCCAACTAGCCCCAGGATGTAGAAATGTAATGAACAGGCTCTCAGGAGTAAAAATCTTTACACAGTTTTTCAGAGTTTTCCTCTAATACATTTTTCCCCTGAGGAAAGGACACGGACATCCCAGAGTGCTGTGGCGCACAACCAACAAGCGATGATGCTCCGTGAGTGACTGGAAGGCAGTCAGGGATACCGGGTCTGTATTCCCAGAGCTGTTTCCTGTTCCCTGCTATAGCATTTTTCAACAGATGGAGTGATGAGTGTTGAACATCATATATGTGTAAACGGTGCCATTTACAGACCACTGTCCGTGTCATGCCGCATAATTCTTTAAAAATGCAGTCAGGCACATTTGGGCCAGTGTGAGAAGGAGCAAAGGTGGTATTGTTCCTCCTTCCTTGTCGAGGTCTTTGGAAGTGCCCGTGGTTGGAACATGAAACTGATAATTTCTATGCCAGAGCAGCTGTCTTGTCTTTGCAAATGGAACTGGACCCTGTCTAATCCCAATTATTTTCTTGACCACAGAGAATTCTCTTAGGATAGTTCATAGATCAACATTGGCTTCCAGGACTGTGACTGTGCCGTTTGGTTTGAATGCAGATTTGTACAAGTGAAAAAAGCTTGGCTGGTAACAGTTGCAGACTTTGTGAAATGACAGATGGGGTGAAGGAACTTTTGCCACAGTCAGATATTTCAGTACTCGGCTCACAGGACTGTGAGGGCGGGGTCTTTTGTCAGCAAAGAAACAACTCAGACAGCTTCTGGGCAAATGCTGGCTCCTGAAAATAATAGATTTGACAGGTATGAAGATGAGTCACTAACTTGTATGCTTTCAGGAGTAAGGAAAATTGCTGGGTTGTTGTTTTTTTTTTTTCCACCAACAGAACAAAAGGTTATTATATTGAAAAGAAAAACAAAATGCTGACTGGTTGAGTAATTCTACTATGAAATAAAAAAGCAGGCAAGGACTTCTACTTGGTCAACAAACTAGTGCTTTCTTTAATTCTAAGTCTGACATATTCACAGTGGTGCAACACAGATCAGAAATACATTAGAGTTTGAAGATTTAGTCTCTCTCCTTCTCTATGCAACTGTGAAATGTAAAATTTTGAGTTTTGTTTAATTACAAGGTCATAATTCCAAAAACTATACAGGCTTAACAAGACTGAGTAAACCTCATATCAGGTTTTTTTAAATGAGTACTTTTGAGGTTTTGACCTTTATTTTTTCCATCCTTAAACAACACACTAAGCCTTTCAAGCATTTATCTGCATAAAATGTCTACTTTTAAATCAGAACTTCTTTATTTGGTACCCTCTAAGCAGAAGAGATCCAGCAGCCCAGACATCTCTCCTATTAGAAACTTGGGATCCTAACGGAAACATTTCACCCACAACAGGACTTGATGAATCACAGCGCTGGAAAGTTGCAAGGGGAAGGCATGAAGTTTGGGGAAGGGGGGACCTGGTAAGTTTGGTATAAGCTGTCTTTGCTAAATAAGGTTCACTTCTGTGCTGTCTTATCACCAAATCAAGTATTTCTGAAAGTTCTGATTCCCAGATACTAAAAATCCTCCTACAATGTACAAATTGGTTCTGTTTGAACAGGTGTGTTTCGCTAGCTTAAAAAATAAGGCATTTTAAATCTTTCTGAAGTACGTTTCATCGTTGTGAAGTCTGCACAGATCAGCTTCTGCTCATCTACAGTCTTTTCTGAGGGTTTCAGGTATTGTCACAGGGGGCACAGTCTTGAGACTACAGTATCTGTTGATTAAGATATTAAAATTGATATGTTCTTAGGTTCTAGGATTGGGAATATAATTTGCTTGTTGTCTAGTAAGACAGTTGAGAACACGTTCAATGATTCAGACAGTAAAACCAAGACTGTCCCTGCTGCAGAGTTGAGTACTTATGAAAAGAAAATATATAAATACCAGTAACAGGAAGCTGCTGTTGTGCAAACACTGTTACATCCTCTGCAATAATTAAGAGGTAGTAAATACTTATGATTTTACTCTCATGTGCACATACAGACACAGGCACATCCCCTTTTGTATGAGAGTTTGAACGTTCCTAGAATTCTTGCATGTTTTGGCTCGATGTGATTCAGTTACAAGCTTTGAATACCCCACCTAACTCGCGGGAAATCCTTTCTGTGTGTTTACAGACTTTTTATTTCTGTGTTTACTTCATGCAAACGGAGAACAATGGTGGGGGGGTTTTTTTAATGCTTTTTATCTTTTGGAATTGTTAGATGTCCCACAGTTTGGCTGTCACTAGGTCACCGAACAGATAGTTTCGCTTTTCCTAGTACCAGAGTAACTCTGATGTTTCAAGTTAGGCTTCAAAGGCATCTGTTTTTTAAAGCTGGGGCTGAAGTCTTGTATCTTTTTAGAAAAGGTAAAACCAATTTCCTTCTCTAGACACAGTTTTTCAAACGATAGAACTTGGTGACCCTAGCTAGCTTTCCCAAGGTGCATAGTGATGGCAGAGGGATGTGGTTTCGGTCCTTGCGTCTGGTCACACCATGTCCTGTATGAAGGTAAACGACAGGGATGTGCTTCTGCGTTGAGAACACATGGCTGCAAGACCCCTGTCAGGCCCGTCCCTCCTTAGGGCCTGTCGCTTCATAAGCAATGAAAGGTGGGGCAGGGAGCAGGGCTGGGCCAGTCTCAGCTCAGGTTTTGAGGTGCTCAGTGAGTTTAGGCAATCTGCTATAGCTCATTGTGTCTTGATTGTCAAAGGATAATGATTAAGACCTCTTCCCACAGCACGTTAAAAATGTAATGTAAGATCTTAAGTAAGAATATTGTTCAGCTTCTCATTTTGTGAAAACCCCTGGTCTAAATATCTTAATCTGATCTGGTGATTGCAGACACTCTTTATCCCAGTGACTGTGTAGTTTATGTTAAATAAAATATGGGTATGGGTAGAGACAGAAACATACCACTCAGACACCTAGATTGTTTAGATATTACTTTTTATTATTATTTGATTTTTAATTGGATTGTAAATTCTGGCTAAAAGTTGATGTGATGTGTACAAGAGATGAATGGGGAGATGTTTCTATTCAGAAGAGCTTAACATGGATAAAAGAATGTTTACAAGTTATGATATAATATAACATTGCAAGAAAGAATTTGTTCAACTTCTTTTAAAAAATTATTTATTGCAAGTAGTCATATGGATAGTGCTGGAACCTGGCTCATGAGACAGAACTGCAAATTCTTTTTCATTCAGGCGGTGATAAGTAGTACTATGCAATTTGTCTAGGAAAATGAAAGGTGATCTTAAAGACTTTCTAAACCATTAGTTCTTCACTAGAAGGTAACTCGTGTACTTTCTAGCAATATCCAAAGAAATAGCTGGGCAGCCAGTGTATAAAGGTGACCCACGTCCTTTGCTTGTAGTTCAGTTTAATTATTGGCGTCCCTCAGAGAGTTATGTTATTTAAAATATAATACAAGATAATGGAACATAATATGCATTAATTTTACTGCATTAAAAATAACTTGGTAAATGCTGCTAGTGGGTTTCTTAAGCCTGATGTGCTGTCTGCTTGAGCTGTGTCTTTGCTCTTGTGGTAGTGGCTGAGGAATCTTTTCTTTGTTGATGCTTTTCCCTTTAGATGTGATATTGTGCAGGCTTAAGTAGGTCTTAACTGACTTTGAATCTAGTCTGTTATTTTTGCCAGGTGATTTTTTTCCTCGTTTGTAGCATTTCATAAATGTGCTCAGTAGACACAAAATCTAGGTCTTGTGTGGTTTTGCACATATGTATTCTGCTGGTGTTTCTCTTGTGTGGTGGTTTAACCCTGAGGTAGACCGTGCAGTCCTGCACTCACTCCCCACACCTGGTGAGATGGGAAGGGAACCACAACAAAGGGGGTACAGCATGAAGGACAGGGATGGCTCACTCACCAGTG
>NW_010322106.1:0-281 GCF_000700745.2 Antrostomus carolinensis
GGGGGCAAAGGGGGGGGAGAGAAAGAAAGAAGAAGTTGCACCATCATTTAACTGCAATTTTATCCATCTCATCCAGTACAGACAGATTTAACATTTGAGAAACCAAAGCATTTATCTGAAGAGAGATTTTTCTCAGTTTACAAAACTTCTTCCTGCTTAGCAGACTTTAGCAATAGCACTGTTCTTTCCTAGGTTTACTACACACGTGGCTCACCAGTAATTTATAAAGACTTATTATTTCTTGTGTAATGAAGCATATCTCTTTGCAAACAGCAAAGAAG
>NW_010322106.1:324-881 GCF_000700745.2 Antrostomus carolinensis
AATAGCATGCAAATACTGGTTCTGCAGTGGACTAAGAATGCCCCAGAGAGCAGTGCTGCCAGCTTCTGTGGTGTTATGATGAGTCTCATGATATCAACATTTTATTTAAAGCCCTAGAGAGACCATTAACTGAAAACCTCCGCTTTAAGTTTCTGAACCAGTGGTTTCCAAACTTTCTAGACTGTGGATCAGTACTGGCTCTCTGCATTTCACCATGCTCTCATAAATTCTGACCTTTAATTAAAAACACTAATAAGGCAATTTAATCTCACTGTTTTAGACAGTCCTAGGAATAAAATGCAGATTACTCACTGCAGTCTTACAAGTGATCATTGGTTCAGGAGCTCAGTTTGGGATCATTGATCTAGACCTAATGGCTGCAGAAAACCCACTTGAACAGTGAATCAACTTTCTCTAAAGAGCTCAAAAGACAGAAGGCTAATATCCCACTTTAAGACAATCTTTCTACCCCTCTCTTTGTACCTTCCTCTCTTTTACCTCTGTTCTGGCTCTATTCTATTCTATTGTCCCTCAGGGGTCAGTACTAGGACCAGTAT
>NW_010322107.1:0-2135 GCF_000700745.2 Antrostomus carolinensis
AAATGCAGCTTATTCAGTCAGATGTTGCATCCCTGGGGGATGGGGAAGTTTCTGCTCTAGCCTGGTAAATCTCAGCGTCACAGTCTTCATGATTTGATTTGATTGATTGATTTATTTATTTGAACTCCCTGGAATATAATCATCATCTGAAACGCTCTTGAGAGATCAGATCATGCCTAGACTTTCAGGTCTGCTTTTACATTTCCATTTTCTCTGCTGCCTACACTCTATCAGGAGCTATTTGCTTTTGGGGAAAAAAAAAAAAAGAAAAAATAGAAAAAAAAGAAAAGAAACAGACTTTTCTGCATCTCAAAGCATATTTGAATTTAACAAAAGGATGGTGATGCCTTTCCTGATGTACGCTGCATCTTTTAAACTTGCTTTCCTGCCTCTATAATACTCATTATTCCTCCAGCTCATTTTCCTTCTTTTCAGCTGTTTGCAAAGGTTGTTACAAAAGCTAAATCACCGGCGGCTGCCACGTTAATACAATAGTTGCTGCCTTTTCCATGGTGTTAAAATGAACCTTTCAAATTGGGCTCAAAAAACACCAATTTATCAAATCCTCCTGAAAAAAAGACACTGTCAAAGCAGGGTTGGTTGGGTTTTTTTTTACACATTTATTGTATTCTTATTAAAAGCTTGCTGAATATATGTTTATACTGGATGGTTCTAGTTGGCATCTGAGGGATGTCTCAGTAACAAGTCTGAGGGAGTTGGAGGGATTAAAAATTTTTCTTATTTTTTTATTTCTCCCCTTTTAAATCACAACCCTTTCCCTTTTTTTTTTTACTCCTTTCCAGTATGTTTTTAAATGACATTTATGTGATTACTGCTACTGGACAAAAATCTTGCTCCAGGGTTCTTCTGTCAAGGTATTTATTAACCTTTGAAGCAGGATGAATTGGAATGTGTGAGGAGGGGAAATAAATCACTAGCTGGGACCCAAAGAGTCTGTCATTAGTTGCAGAGACTAATAAAGCTTGGCACAAGCTGGATTTTGTTTGAAAGCACGCTGCTTTCCCTTCGTAGAAAGGGAGAGAACAAAAAGATGGGGCAGTGGTAGGAAAAAAAAAAACCCCAAAAAGTGTAGAGGAAAAAAACCCCCAAAAATAAATAGTTAAAATAGTGTGGTGGTTTTAGCCCGGCCGGCAGCCAAACACCACGCAGCCGCTCACTCGCCCTCTTACAATGGGATGAGGGAGAGAGAATCAGAAGGGTAAAAGTGAGAAATTGTGTGGGTTGAGATAAAAACAGTTTAATAACGAAGATAAAATTTGAGATGAAAATAAAATTTGAGATAAAAACAATTTGCTGCCGAAAATAAAATTTTGAGATAAGAACAATTTAATACTGAAAATAAAATGACGATACAAATAATCCTGCTAATAATACTAATGATGGAATATTGAAATGAGTGATGTGCAGTACAACTCCTCACCACCCAGGGACTGATCCCCAGCTTAACGATCCTGGAGCAGAGACCATCCTCAAACTGCAGTGCCAGAAAAACGAGCCTGAGCGATTCCTGAGAGAATCCCAGAGCTTTCCCATCAACTCTCATTAATCTACTGAACATGGCATGTGATATGATTTGGAATATCCCCTTGGCATATGCAAATGCCAATTTGGGTTTGCTAATTTTAATATTCCACCCCCCCCCCCCCCAAAAACCCTGCCAAGTGGCAAAATACAAAGTCCTTCGACTTCCAATGACAATTGAAAACATGAGCACGTTACCAACGTTCTTCTCATACCAAATCCCACCCTGAAACCAAAATGCAGTTATTCTAAGAAGAAAATTAACTCTGTTGCAGTCAAACCAGGACAAATCATTAATGATAATTGTATAATTGCCTGATAGGTGTCAGCACATCCAGCTAGCGATGGCGCGATACTCGTTCAGCTCCTGGAAGAGGATGTTGTCTGATGAGAGGTGGCTTTGATGATGGTTTGGGAAGGAATGAATGGAGTTAATTCACGTGCCGGGATATGAGAATGGAAAGGTTTGGGATTTTCATGGGGTAGATGGATTGATTTTTTTCCAATAATTTGGAATATATATATTATTTTTATATTTTTTATATATTTTTCCAATAATTTGGAATATATATTTTTAATTTTTTATATTTTAT
>NW_010322108.1:0-2421 GCF_000700745.2 Antrostomus carolinensis
TAATCATTTTAATAAAAAGCCCTATCAGGAGTATTTTGAAGAGGAGCTGGCCAGGCTGGCCATAGTGCCAAGTCTTTCTGCCATCACTGTGGGATCCAGCTGCCGTGCAGAGGCGAAGCCTCAGCGTCCCCGGGGAGGTGATGAAGGACCATCACTCACACCAAACCTCCTGCCAGAAAACCCACTCAACGGCAGCTCGAAAGGTCACCCCAGCAACACAACTTCCATCTCCACCGAAAGCCATCTCGTAAGGCTTTACAAATATTTGGAGTCTGATTCTCCAAATATGATTTGTCAAAACAACACAGTATAACAGCCACGCACCCAAAGCAAGCCCCTCTATAAATAGCATGACAGGGGAAAAAAAAAAAACCCTGTTTACTTTATTTGCTGCATGTGAGAGAGAGGTAAAACCTAAACAAACTTTCAACACCAGCTGAGTTTACATATTTAAACTTCAACGGTGCCAAAGTTCCAGCCTAACTGGCACCGCAAAACCTAACAAAAAAAGTCCTATATTGACAAAACACACAGTCATAATAAAACCACATCCAGTTAATAACTTTGAGAACTACTGTTAACTCCTAGCACAATAGGAAAGTCTCCTTAAACACAATAAAGCTCTGATATAATTTACTCTCAGCTCCTTTTCAAAACATTACTCTCTGCCCACAATCACATTCAGATTACAAAATTCCTTTTGTAGTTTTCTCCTAGCTGTGGGAATAAAATAAACCACTTAGATGACAGGAGAGTGTCTGTAAAATATATAACAGCAATAACTCCTGGTGGAAACGCGGCTGATACTTATACAAGGACGGAGCTTTGTAAAAAGGGATAACGCCAAGGAAGGGTGGTTGTTTTGAGATGCTTCTTCTGGATGAGATCCTGGGGAGGAGGTCTGGAGCTGCAGCTCCTTCCCCAGCTTCACTCTGGTGCCCAACACGAGGTGTCAAGTGTTGGGGAAAACCTTCACAGCCCCGTGACACCTGCACGTGAGCTGGCTCAGACCGAGGGAAAGCATCCCTGCATCCCTGCTCCTCGGCAGCCTGGGAGCACAGCATCCCAGATTTCCTTGGACTACAAAAGCCCTTTAAGATCATCGAGTCCCATCATGAACCCAACACTGACCAGTCCCCGACTAACCCATGTCCCTCAGCACTATGTCTACACGACTCTTCAATCCCTCCAGGGATGGGGACTCCACCACTGCCCTGGGCAACCCCTTCCAATGCCTCAGAACCCTTTCAGCAAAGAAATTCTTCCTCACATCCAAGATTACTCCCAATATCCAAAATTCTTCCTAATAGCCAAGCACTGCTCTCCTGGGGTGAGAAAAGGAAGGACTCAAGAGCAGCTAGCAACAGTCTGCCTTAATTAAGGGTAATTTATTTCCACGCTGTTTCACAGTTGTATAACCTGTATGTATATATATCAAGTTATAACATAAGGAATGTTATTTATCAAATACAATATCCACCGTGACCAACATTAGTACTTTTACCAATGATGTTCTCATAACAAGTCTGAACTGAAACTAAAACACAGCTCTTCTAACTACTAAGAAGAAAATTAACGCTATCCTAGCAAAACCAGGACAATGATGTGGTCGAACTTCTGAGATGGAAGGAAGGATGCTTAGCAGCTTACCCAACAAAGAAGTCTAATTAATTTTCCTACTAATTTAAAAGACCTCTAAAGGAGGCACCATCAAGGTGGCCATCATGACCACAACTACATGGAAAGACAGGCTGAGACCACTTATTTGATGTTCAGTGGTTCCACCAGTGTCAGAGGGATGGAGCTGGGTAGGACAGAGCTGGACCAAAGCCTGAAGGAGCATTTCTCCCAAGCAGACCCTCCCCTGCCTGCAGCCCACGCACGGGACCAGGGCATGCAAGACCACCTTACTCACTCCTTACCACCAGCAACATCTGTCTGCAGCTGGAGACCACAGTCAAACCCTGCTCACAGGCTTCCCGGGAGAGACACGAATTAGAAGGGTCTTTCTGTGACCAGAGAACAAACGCATTAATTTGGATAGATAAAAAGTTACATGAAATGTGAGGTTGGCCAATGTAAATCAAATGCCCTAATGAACGAGGACAAGCACATTATTATGTGCGTTGTGGGGAATGTACCCTTTCAGCATCAGTCACTGGTTACATCTTTTCAATGTGTTTAAATATGTTCTCGTGGAATTTAACCAATTGCTTAATTCTTTGATGAAAGAAATTAAGCTTCTAGATCAAAATCTACACTTTTAAAGCTGGAAAAAAAACCCCTCAACATTGTACCTGCTACTGCCAAGCAGACCTTCCTGCAAAATCAATGGCCTTCACTTTTGTTGAGGGCTTTTCTTGTTGGCCTGTTTTATAGAATTATAGAGGTTGGAAAAAGACCTTTAAGATCATTGAGTCC
>NW_010322109.1:0-286 GCF_000700745.2 Antrostomus carolinensis
TTTTGTGTGCTAATAATTTAGTACAGCAAAATTATTTTACTAATAATTAAAATTATTAATTTTCTGCTTTAGGGTGTTATATTGTCTTTATTTGTGATGTTTCACCTGTGCTTAATAATGCCTAATTTATAGTGAAATAATTATGCAAATTACTCATTTTAATAGGATCCTTAGGAAAAATATAAGACACATCTAACCTAGCGAAGGCAAGATGTTATTAATCATTAAATATATTAATTGTAAATGAAATTCAACAGGCAGTTAATAAGAAATAATAATAAATCAT
>NW_010322109.1:332-643 GCF_000700745.2 Antrostomus carolinensis
AATACCAGGAATTAATAAAATTAATAAATAAAGAGATAAATGAGGAAGAGGAGCAACAATTTTGATGAAGGGAATAAAAAAATCCAGATATATGAGGTCAGGGTCCAGAATAATTGGCAGGAAACGGTGAATTACAAGTCTATAAATTAATTTGAAGCTTTAGGTGACGTGGTAATAAAGCACTTTAATGAAGATTGAGGAGTTGAAAAAGGAGATGGTTTCTAAACTCGATAGAGACTGGTGGTTTTATAGGAGTTTGTTGGAATAAATTCTATTTCATTATCTTTTATAGATAATACAATATATTTTAT
>NW_010322110.1:0-15529 GCF_000700745.2 Antrostomus carolinensis
CCCCACACCCCGCCCATGCAGCCGCTGCGCCGGCCCAGCCCGCCCCTTCCGCTGGCGCTGCACGGCCGGTCCCTTCCGCCGGCTTCCCCCGCACCCGCGGCACCGCGCACCGTGTCCCCGCCTTCTCCCTCCCCTCACGGGGCTCCAGCAGCCGGGCGACTGCAACCCCCTCAATTCTACCGGCAAAACGGCTGCCAGCAGTAACACTGCATGGAAACGCCTCCGGTACCATCAACACCCTCCCGCTGCGCATACTCATCTACACCACTCGCCTTTGCCCAACACACGCGCTTTTAAAACCTCCGAACAGGATATGAACTTGTAAAATAATATTTTATTTTTTTGGAAAATGTACAGGTTTGACTGGCAGTTAAGATTTGTAATTATACAGTGAGTCAGGCTACAGTTTTGAATGCAACAGACACATTCTGGAATAAAGATTTAGGTCTTACAGTTGAAATGGCAATACAAGAAAGAAAGGAAATAATAAGTTTTATTTTTCTTTTTTTGTTGTTGTTGTTGGTTGGTTTTTTGTAAGTTTTTTTGGAGTTTGTTTTTTTTGTGGGGGGTTGTTGGTTTTGTTTTTTTTTTAAAGTGAAAAGCATCTGGTTTATGACCAAAGTAGTATTGAGAAAAAAAAATCTGAATGACAGATTTTTTCAAGTGGTACAAACACAAAGGAACAGCCTATTTTATTGTAATATAAAATACTGCAGTCCCATTTTTTCCACTTCCGGATTGCTGAAGTTAATCAAAAGGCTCGTTTTTGGCCTCTGCTTCTGAATCTGTTTCTACCAGAGGTACCACGCCGCCCATTCCTGGACCCTGAGAAGCTTCGGCCATCGCCGCCTCCCCCTCGCTGTGATTCTACTAACTCAGGTAATTCAGTTGCCACGCACAAACGCCATTGTTTTGAGTCTTCCCATCTTGCCTATTGAAATAAAGTCAGACACAGTAAGTTAAATTCTAAGAATGCAAATACAGAGTATTTACTAATTACTAATTTTTCTGAATTTAAAAGGAAAAATTGTGAGCTAATACAAGGGATTCAAGTTTCTAACTAAAGTGGTCAATACTGGTTTAAAAAATTTAAGCCTAAGAGCTACAACTGACTGAGTATACCTCAGACAGAACAGAATGGAAACCCACTTTACAGAGCAGTCAACTCTTAGCAGAGCTTTACAGAGCAGTCAACTCTTTCTCCATCTTTCATTTATTAAGAACACCACTATAATTATTACTGATCACAAATCCACACCCTCCCCTCAACTCCCCTCTAATCCAGAGCAAAACATTGATTTAGGAGTGAATGAATGCTAGGACATGAGGGTAAGGATATGAACTAAAGGAGAAATACCTGAAAGAAAGATTAGAAGTCTAGGGGATTTCTGCATGGGGATACTAAGCCTAAGAAGCAAAAACCTGGAGTTCACTTTCCTGTGGAGAGAATTCTGGGTGAAAAGAATGAGGGCAGGGAACAGAAAATAGAGGATTTCATAGTGTAACAAGACTCGTTGCCTACAAAGATTAATGCAGCAGCAGTAATAAAAAAAGGGGTGGATTGTACATGCCACCACTCTTCTCAGTGTAAAAGTTTCAAGCTGCAGATTTTTGGAGACAGGGGAATACTTTAAGAAAGGAACACTGTATGCTTGTTCTGTTCTTCAATTCCTTCAAAGCCATCCCTTTTGCCACTAGGAAAGGCAGGATACAGGCTACATAAAGTTTTCTGCCTAACTCAGTCCAGCCAGTTCCATCTACAGTCTGCTGTAACCAGAAATTTCTATTAACATACCTCTATTTCCTTTTGGTCTGCTGCAGGAATATCAAAGCACACACCCTAAAAAGAGAATAATTTTAATGGATACAAGTCTAGCCTTTTGACTGACTGCAACTGAAAAAAAAAAAAAATAGAGCCTACAAATCTACTTACTAGAACAGTTTTACATTCCAAAGTGGTTTCTTAATAGATTTAGGATACTTTGAAACATTTGAACATTGAGAGAGTTGCATCAATATTTCTCAAAAAAACAATACTTGCACTTCCTTAATGTCTTCCTCAGATAAAAACATATTTCTCTTTTCTCCCTCTGCATAGCCAGTACTTCCAATATTTTCTTGCTCTTTAACAATAAGGTTATAACCCTCTCCATCCTAAATTGTGGTCTATTGGTTTCTGCATTACTCATTTTGTAAATTCTTTCAAATCAGAATTTTTAATCTATGCTAAGAAATGTATACACCCAGTAAACTGAATACTTAGGTTCAGACCAAAAATCTGAAGTTAAGCTACTTGGATGATTAAGTACAATACAAAATTAACATGTTAAAATGCTATTCTTCGGTCAAATGAGCAATCTGGGTATTGAGAATTACAAATCTGATGTAGCAAAACCAATCCATAGATAGTGTTCCACACATCAAACACAGAACAATGCTGTGAATAAAGACAGAGGCAAGGACAGTAACACAAATCTCACCAATTAATGCAATATCAAACATCATGCATGAAGGGTGCATTAAGAAAAAAATTCAGAGATGGAACTAGTAAAAATAGTTCACTGACACAAAGAAGTGTCCTCAAGTCACATTTAAAATCAGAAGTGTCTGGCCAAGAAACCTGGTGAACTATGTGTGAAATTCATACAGGAAGACATACAGGTTAACTTTTACACAAAGATGGAACGTAGAAGAGAATATACACAGCACCTAAGACAAGAATTGTTTTTATAAAAAAAAAAAAAAAGTCTTTAAACTGTTGTTCAAGTGCAGGTTGACCCTTATTTTAGGCTTTCTAGTTTACCAAGTCTGGGTATCCTCAGTATTGGCATATAGATGTGCTGTGATTTTGATGATTTGCTAAACTAGGCTCCATCAATACCTGCCATTTTTACATTTCTCTCCATTTGGTACTTCCAAAAGGCACCTGTTCCATCTGCACTCATACCAATCTTAATGCTTCTATTACAAATCTCTACATAAAACTTAATTCAACATCTGCCTCTGAAGTGTCCTCTCAACTCATCTTCAAATAGTTTTGGGGGTCTTTCTAGTTTATTTGCTGTTCTCCTCATCCCACACCACCTTAAACCACATAAAGACAGGGAAACACAAACTGAATCATTCTCCGTAACAACACCTGGTACACGGTGTCTGTGATGGAAACTTCAACATGGATATGAATGAAGTATGCATGGCAATCTAAGTGTGTGAAAGCACTGGAAAAATAGCAGCAGAAGAAGGGATAAGAGAACAGCATGTGTTGACAGCATGCAACTTAAGTCATCAAAGATCACAGCATCTCTGTTCTATTTTATTGATCTGGGTATGCCGAGAAACAAGAAATACACCCAGAAAAACACAAAGACAGAGCAAATGAGCAATAATGCCTAATAACTCACTAAAGCAGGACACAAGCATTCCTTGTCCTATGTGTCACCACAAATAATCCTGGACAGACTATTTGATTGTACATTTCCATGGTTGTGAAAATGCATGCGAATTCTGAGAAAAGAGTAGTGAAGGGAGTAAGTTTTGTACAAAATAACTGTCTCAGGGAGTTTTGCTGGAGTTGTTGCAACACTGTTGAGTAGGCAGACCAAAAAGTAACTTTGTGATCTTTCAGTTTCGGGTATCAGAAATACAAGTGACATGTACTATCAGAACTGACTGTCCAAAGAAATCCTGTTCTATGACTAAGGAACTGTAAACACTGTTTGTATCTTTTTACCTGTTCTGCTATCCCTATAGCCATGCTTCATACTGCATTATACTATCTCCTTTAGCATGTCAGTGGAGCAGAGCCCTAAGCCCCTGACATGCCTAAGCCCTAATAAAACAGATTGAGACCCATCTTTCTACCCAAGTCATGTGCTTATCAACAGAGCCTGGAATGAGGAAAGCAAGACCAAGTATCTCCCCTGACAATTGCTGAGAAAAGGCTACAACCAGAAAAGCTTAGCAGCAAAGATACAAAAAAAGCTTACCCTTTTCCCCTTGAGGAAACACATTCTGTTCACCTTCCTGTCAACATCGTCACCCATCAGTTCTCGCAGTCTTCGCCAAGCATAGCTCATATTGTTTATTTCTTCAGAGCAGCGTAGTATCATTGTAACAAATCCCTAAAGAGTAAAAAAGTGGGTGAGCACCATTCAGTCCGAGGAACAAGCTTCAGCACATCTATCAGACATGAGACACCTGCTAATTTATAGTTTATAAAATAAGTTTTCAAGTGGATACTGTTATGGAAGAGCAAGCGTATTTATAGCCACAGTATTCTTGCTTTTAACTAAATCGGCAGTTCCTAATGGCTTAAGTACAGTTCCCATTAACAAAATCATACGGAGATAAATAATTCTCCGTTTAAACAACACAGAGGTGTGTTTGGTTTTTTTCAGGTTCAAATGTTAAGCCGTACACCCTTACCGCATCTGAATTCAGCAGGGAACGCTGTTCAATGGAGGTAGCACCTGAAATATGGGCTAGAGCTGCAGCCAGAGCATTAACTGGTCCCTTTTCTTCTATTAGCAACCGAGCAGAGTCTTTGAAATACTCAATAGCAGTTTGAGGAACAGAATCCAGACACCTAAGTAATTAAAAGGGGGAGGAGGGGGAAGTTATACGTTAGCATTTACTAGGCTCTGGAATAGAAGAGAAACAGCAGTTCAAGACTTCAATAGTGATCAGTTCAGGGAGACAGCAACAAGCAATCCAAACAGCCCATCTGAACTAGGAAGATGGGAAGATATAACAGGGCTTGAGTCACTGAACACACCTGATGGCATCTTTGCTGGAAGCCTTGATTATATCTGTTGCAGTAGGAACACCAACTCGCTTGAATGTAATGCCCTGAAATTTAAAAAGCAAAATACAGATCAAAGACCATAAATAATGCAATTCTAAAGAAACAGTATTGGATGTCAATGAAACAAGCATTTAAATCTATTGTTTTTCTTCTTTTCACCTTTAACTTCCAACTTTTGCTAGTGAAAAATACAAGGTTAAGCTTACAGGGAAATGGGAAACACTTAAAAGCCTTTTATGTTCCAGGTCAGTTTAAATGATCCAGTGACCTTAAACTGAAATAGAGACATTTTGGCAGATTCCAGGGGAAAAAAAAGTCCTACGAATGCTGAATATTAATTTAAGTCTGAGTTTTATGTTCCAAGACTAAACCATCTCATCCCAACTGAATACTTCATTGGTGAGAAAACTACCATATGGAACAGTGTACGAAGTGCAAAATTTGAGGTAACTGTTCTCTACTAGTAGAGCTATACATATGCAAATCACTGATCAGACGATAAGCAAGAGTGAACACTAAACTGAAATCCTTCTAGCTTTCTCTCGTTTCCATGGGTACAATCTTATTGGCATTTGCTGAAAAAGCATGGGCATGAGAATCTGCAGCATGCTCCCTGTTCCACAGTAACACAGTGTACCCAAACTCTGCAAGGTAACTGAACCTCAACTGGATGCTTTGTAAGGTATAGTCTGTAATTGAACTATTGAACAAAACATGAAGATTTTACATGCTACTCTAACACAGTACACTTGAGTGATTGTGATTAGAAGAAAACTATACTTTACCGCTTTTTGTTCCACGTATCTTAACTGATGTTCTTCCTTTCGCTGATAAAAACAGATACAGATCCCAGTTCGTCCAGCTCGACCTGTGCGTCCAGAACGATGGATATAGGATTCCACATCCTTCAAAATAAATAGCCTTATGACTCATCTAATTTATTGTAAATTAATCAATTCATTGTATTCAACATAACTTGGTAAAAGTAAACAGTAAAAGCTATTACAGTTAAGCCTGAGCAATACACAATGACTGCATCAGAGAATTTAATTAAAATAACTGTTTCACTAAAGTAAAACAATTAAGCTTTTCCATAGCCCTTTAAAAATCATGATTTGAAAGCCAGAACCATGAGAATGGGTCAACTAAGTCTCATTTTGGCATCACCACAGAGAATATGAGAAAACAATTTGAGTATGTATACCTCTGTAACAATCCCACTCACCCTTCTGCATATCAACTTGAGCATGATTACTTAGACATTAATAGAGAATTCACTGAAAAATTACCTTGTTTCTTTTAAACCCTCTTAATCCAGCCAAGTTCTCACTGTTGGGGTCCCCTCCTCATATATGCCCCTACTTCGTGAATCATTTTTGCCTTAAAAGAAGGCATTTTAAGGAGACCATCTTTAAACATACTAGGGACTGACACAGCGGAAAAAAATCCTCTAAGAAACTGCTTCTATATATGAGGACATTTCTTACCCTTAAATGACATGCCATATATACTCTCTGTGGCATTTACTACTTTAAAACAAACTTATAAATTACTACAAGACACCCAACATAACCATCTCCTACCTTTGGTGGTGAACTTTGTACAACCAGGTCAACTTCAGGAATATCTAAACCACGGGCAGCTACGTTGGTGGCAACCAGAACTTTAAATGTACCATTTCTAAAACCTTTCAGTGTGATCTCTCTTTGCTTCTGAGGAATGTCACCATGCAACGACTGGCAATCCTGAAAAACAGTATTATTATAGGATTGTACCAAAATCCAATACAGTGATCCATGTTATGATCAGTTTTGGGTACAATATCTTGGTATCTGATAGCCATCATATGGCAAGATACAGAAGAACTGAATTACTAGAGTTTATATTTTAGATGTCTTACAATATTTACTCAGTACTTCTTATTCACATACCTCAAAGACCTTTAATGAAGGTAGGAAAACAGAATCGCAACATTTCTTATCTCTACCTCTAACTACTGTGACCTATGAAAACAACTATGCCCTAACTTACCACCAACGCTACCTGTGCAAGGCTTACTGTTTCAAAAGTCATCGGCAATTTTCTCAGACCTTCTTAGTATTCATTTAGACATTTTTTCCAAAGCAGTGTTGCTTCTTAATCCCCCTTAATATATTAGTTTCCCCCCTACCAATTAAAGGCTTAAAATAGCAGTGGTCCTAAAAAAAAAAAAAAAAAACCTACAGCTTCAAAGATTTTTTTTTTTAACCCAAACATTCTGAAAGCCCTGTATCACAGCAATAGCAACTATGAAGATCAAACATACAAAAATTGCTTATTCCTCCACTTCACATTTCACAGCTTGCCTGTAGATGGCTACCATGTTTTCCACATGTAAACAGAGAACGACCTGAAAAAATACTAACACAATGCTAGGGTAAGCACAGAATTCAAAAACTCTTTTCAGACAGTTTTAGATTAATGTCAGCTGGTAAGACATATATTCTGTTAGCAAGTATTAATATGCTAAACCAGAAACATCTAAGTAATTTCCTTCTCTTACCTGCCAAGATCAGAGTTCTGCATTGCCTATGCAAGATTTGATACCACTAACACCACCAGTAATGCAGGGTAAGGCTCCACGCTCAGGTTTAGCTGCTAGTGAGGTCATCTAGGAGTGTGGGAGAAACACTCCTGAACACAGTTGTGGTGGATGAAAAAACTTCTCCTTTCCCTAGGAACATAACGCTGTGCTGCCTTCTAGACATAATTTAGCCCATCTCCTCAATGAAAACATTTACAGAAAAAGTAGTTGCTGTGATACCACCACCAAAAACGAGCATGCAGTGCCAGTGTCACTATACATCATAAATATTGCACCACCACATCAACAAATTCTTTTTCTACCAGTGCTTGAGTGTGGTGTACCACAAATCTCAGGAATACACTAAAGCCCATTCACAAGAGATAGCAAATTGAATTATTTCTGTCTACACATCTATAAACTCTTCACAACAGCTAATAAATACCTTAATGAAAACACACATACAGCACCTGGTACATTACAGCTCTAAATTCTACCTGCCCCTCACAACACTACTAATTAATGTCAACATCACAGCTCAGTAACTGCTATAACCTGTTATCCTAGTAGTTCTCTAAGTATACAATCATTTTTTAATCCAAGACAGTCTCTATAAAAAAAATAATTCACAACTGTTTCTTTAATGTCAATAAGAATTATTCTTTGAAGAAAAAAAATCCTTTGTAGCCCAGTCTCTGTTAGTGCAGCCTAGTCCTGAAGACTATCACGCTGTAATCTTTCAACTGGTTTGGTTTTTTTTTAAAGATTCTTTTTGGCAGTTTTTAAACTATCTGACCACCAAAAGCCTGCCTCATCCACTTTGAAAGTCTCTCTTTAGAACTTACTCAGCATAGTTCTAGTATCAACATAACAGTTGATAGATCTCTGACAGATTTTGTTACTTAATACAGATGATAAAATACCTGTTTGATTGAAGCATTCAGAGCCAGTTCATTTGCCTCCTTTTTAGTCTCACAAAAGACAATGGTCCTCCCATAGCTGCCACTGTAGACCTGAATGACATCTCCAATAACCGCAGCTCTCTGAGACCAGTGACATTCTATTGCCAAATGCTATGGAAAAGAATACATAAAAACACAAGATTCTTTTTTAATACATTTGAAACTACAAAATCCAGAAATACTAAAGAGTTACAGTTTCCTGATGGGAAAAACATGTTAACTTTGGTTCCCAGAACATGCAAAACCCTTAAGGCTCTTCTGTCCCCCTTGATTAGTCTAACATTAAGCATAATAATTACAATAAGAGGAAAAAAAGATGACAGTCTACAAATCACTTTTTTAAAGTAAGGAAAAAAAAAAAAATAACCAAACCAGGAGATGTTGCACCATTTCTCTGGAAGACAGTGAGGGGTGCAATATTTTATCACAGCTCTATCAACTAAAGCTTTATGTCAGATAAAGTGAAACAAATAAATACAGTGTGTTAAAAGCTTTTTTCAATCACAAGATTAACATTCTTTCAACCCCATCGATACAATTATGGTATATCCAACTGATCTGTCAACGTAACTGCTAAGCAGTACTTAAGCAGAAAAAAATCTTATTTTATCAAGTAAAGATAATTAATTTGGGATTCTAGCATTTATGCATTGTACTCCTTGCTATGGCATTTAATGCATAGTAAGCAAAGGCCTACTGAGGCAAGACACCACTGGAAGCTTGAAAAAACCTCCTGTACACAGAATAGCAGAATTCAACTGTGATGTCTGTGGTGATTTAAAAGAGCCAGGCTGATGTTAATGTGCCTTTTGCTTCCAACTCAGATAAAATTCAGATAGTGCTTTTCTCTGAAAACCAACAAAACTAATAACTGAACCCTTACTCTACCTGAGATGTCCATAAGGTTACTGGATGCTGTGAGAAGACAGACAGATCCCAAACTACAGTTTGAGTAGCTGTAACATACCTCATGCTTAAAAAAATAATACTCAAAACAACTTTCAACATCTCCCTGATAATGTGCCTTAGGATGGGATGATCATTTTTAGTATAAAGGAAAAGGGAAGAGGCCTGAAAATGTTCCACATTAGATTGACTACTCACTTCTACTGTTGTAGCAGCCTTTTGAGTTCTCTTCCCAATAAGGTCAATCTGTTCATATCTAGACTTCATGTATTTCTTAGCCACATCGTACACCCAGTGTGGGCAAGTTGCAGAAAACAGTAGTGTCTGGGGATTGTCTTCAGAATCTTAAAACACAAAACAATGTTTCACAAACTTCGTACGTTTCATCTCACAGATGTATACAAGTTGATCATCCAAGTTATTAAAAATATGAGGTCAAATATCAGTATATAAAATAAAGAAGGCAATTCTGCTTTTTAAAGTTATGCATTCCCAATATCTGGAGAAAAAATACCCTAGAAAGTCTAAATATTTTCAAGATTAGGAAAAAAGTTACTATGACCCAAAATACAGTCTGTTTTCAAGTGCTGAAAAGGGTAAAAAGCTTCCAATTCCTTTTAACTGGAAGAAGTCCACGTACAACTTAGAGAGGTGCTAAAGAAAGTTATTTACAGATCCCTAGGTACTGGATTTTAAGCTTTGCAAAGGTCCTATGAATGATTCCCACTTTCGCATCACTTCCTCATGTACTGCGTTCACAGTACATTCCCTATAATATATAGTATTCAGTAACTTCTAAAAAAAGCAACCTTGCAACTTTCATAAAAATAGACCTGTATTTTAGCAGACTAAATTCTTACTAATATTTAATGCTATTTTTTAAATATTGAGATTACCCTTCTTGTATGCAACTCGTAAAATGTCTTCCACTTGCTCAGCAAATCCCATGTCCAGCATCTGGTCAACTTCATCAAGTACAACATGTTTCACTTTGGTAAGGTCCAGCTTGCCACTCTGAAGGTGGTCTTTGATTCGACCAGGTGTCCCAACCAAAATGTCAATGCCACTTCTCATGAGGTCAACTGATAAAACAGGGAAGAGCAGAAGAGGAGTTAGCAGTGAACTAGGGAGCACTCTCTACATTAGAAACAGGTAGCTAAATAATAATGAAACAACTTCTTAAACCATTTATAAGTCCTCTCCTTACAAATGTGAGAATAACTGAAGAACAGGAGAAAATTTTGGAGGAAAAAACCCAGAACTGGTAAGGTAGAAAGAAGTTCTACTGCTCTTCCTGAAGGAAAAAAGATTTCCCATTGCCCTTCCCTCTCCCCATGATTTAAATAAAGTGGCAAAGAGCTTCTTTTAACATACTTTGGAAACAGTTAGCTCTTCCCAAATTGTCTACCTTAATTGGAAACTTAAAAAAACCAAACAAACAAACAAACAAAAACAAACAAACAAAAAAAAACTTTATTTGACTATTCAAATTACTGAAATCACCTCCTTACTGAAGTTCTGCAGGGAAAAAAAATCATCCCTAATAACTCAAGATATATTACAAAGAAAGAGCTTAGAGCTTATTCTCATTCCTGCCCTCATTTGCCTTGTTTACAGCCATCAAGACAGTAAATTATGCTGTCACAATATATTCTTCTCCACTTTACAAATCCTCTAGATATCCCCTAGCACACAAAAAACCCAGTCACTCACAGCTCTAATACTAAACATTTTTTAAAGAAAATACAAATGTTTACAAAACCTAAACCCAAATACTGAGTATAACACATTATAATCTCTTTCACTTCAATTGAAAGTACATGAGTAGACAAGGAACACCAAGCATTAATTCAGAGCTACGGTTATTTCTCACCATAACAAGTTATATTCTGAGCTACTAAATTCTCCATGAATATTCTCCAGTTCTTGGGTTAAAAGTGTGTGTTTGAAAGGACCCAACTGCATTTCTCAAATATGTCAGTCAATCGACATTTCAGTTATTAGTGATTAAGTGTCACTTACTTTGTCCATTATATGGAGTTCCTCCGTAAAAACAAGCTACTGTTAGCTTCCTTGTGATGTCCTTGAAATCTTTGGCAACCTGGTTTGCCAGCTCTCTCGTTGGACAAAGAACAAGTACCTAGACAGAAGAAAGACAGATGTTCTCTCAGCATGGCTTCTGCCAAGAAACCACTAGACTTGTAATCATTAGTTTAGTTCTGACCATTTACATCATTTAAAAAAATGCAAACAAAAAACAACTGGTTTAAATAAATAATTATCTAAGCAGAGATTAGAGAAGCACACTGCTTAAGTCTCTTGTATCATCATTAATCTCCTTCCACACATACTCATTTAGGACAGGCTAACTTATTTTTAAATGAGACGGACAGTGGTACTTGAATCTTATTTAACACTTGAACAGATCAGCTACAAGTTTTTTTCTACATGCACATATGCTGTTTGAGTACAAGACTGAAGGTTTTGGGTAATAAAAGGTTTTTACACATGCTGAATAATGCTTCACAGTTCTGGTGTAAGAAACTGTCTCTCAGCTTCCTTATGACTCAAGGAAACATACATTCAGTCTGCAAAGCCAGTGTTCAGCATGGTTCTGGAGCCTATGCCGATATCCTTGCAGAACCAACCGAAGACCCATCTTCTCTTCCAATACACAGGCTTCACTGCAGGTGACAGACAAGCTACTAGCTAGGAGTTCTAATCTAGTTTAACATGGGACTGCAGTACTGCTCTCAAACCTGGTATCAGCAGCTTGACAAAAGGAACCTTAAAATCCTTATCCTGTTACTTCTTTCAACATTGAAACACATTACAAAAAAGAAAATGGGATCGTACTATGGTAAAGTGAGGCCTGAATTTTATTTTAAGACTTGTGGCTCCCTCAAAGAAAGCTGTCCCTTCTCTGCGAGATTGTGACAAATCTAGAGCCAGCATTCTCAGTCAGACAGCGAATATGACGGGCAGATGCAAACAAAACAGCTAGTACTTGTTTTGGAATGAGTTTCAGTAACCTATGAGATGGGTGACAAGGTGAAATAAACTGACAAAAAAACCCCTCCAATACTAATAGGGATATGATAAGCTTTGGCCTATCTAGTTTTGGAGGGCATCATAAGAATTCTGTGAAAAAACAGACCTGGCATTCCCTAGCAGAATGCAGACAGCTCATAATGAATCTGCATTCTCGGGAGCAGAAGCTTCAATTTCTGGTCATGGTCCTAGTGAAAACTAAGTCTATTTTTAAAAACTCTCACTATTTACATGTTTAAACAAACATATTTAAGTAGACAGCTTTTATCAATCAGAAAAAGTCACTAATCTGTTACTAAAACAAACTAAAAGTTTGTTACACAAACTTTTCCAGTGGGTTAAAACTCTGAATCACTCAAATATCAGAGAAAGCAAAATCAGCATTCTAACTAAGCACAGTTACCTTTGGTGAACGGCCTCTTTTTCTATCCTGTGATTCTCCCTGAAGCTTTTCAATTAAGGGAATAGCAAAAGAGAATGTTTTCCCTGTTCCAGTTCGTGCTTGAGCAATTACATCTTTGCCAGAATATACTGGGTTGAAGGTTTTCACTTGCACGGGAAACAGGTATGTCACTCCTCGAGCTGTAAAAATTTCAACACACTTCATCAATAGAATAATTTTACAAGTGTTCTTGTATATTCTTCAGAGGAAGTTATCCCAAGCAGAACTTCCATCAACTTTAAAGTAAGTCATGACAATAACATCACCTCCACCGATTTATTTAATTGCAGAGGTCATCTGTAAAGAGTCCCCTGGAATTGTCCATTTTATTCTCCTACTTCATACCACCAGACATTGTGCTCTCTGGGACAGATGAAGTTACTAAGCTTTAAGTAAAGTCTTTAATTACAGTGGTTTTATTTATCTAATACTGCCCACCTATCTATGCAAACCTCTTTCTTTCAAATAAAACATATGTCTAAACAACTTCTAGTCTCCTCTTAATTTCATACTAAGGCATGCACAAACTTGTATCAAGGATACTAAATATAACTGGTTTTCCTTTACTCACACTAAAATAACTGTTAGCTGAAAAATTCTCAAACAGGAATTTTTTCTTTTTTTAGCTCATGTCATTTAAAATTCTACTGTAAAGGCTGAGCAATATTGCAAACAGAAAAGTCTGTATTCAAAGGTGTATTTAGAGTAGGCAATCAATATGTCTTCTGTATAGCACCTGTGCTTGCACACATGCAAGCAGAGCACATCTCAAAGCTCACTGATTGAATAGGTTGAGCATAAAAACACGACAGAGATCATTTACTTTCTATGGTCACATCATGCCAAGAAATTTACCTTGAAGAAGTTGAACAGTCTCTTTGGAAATAGAAAAATTGGAGAAGGCACCCTCTTTCTGTTCTTCTGTCATCTCCTGTTAGGTAAACACAAATCAGAAGTCATTCCACGTGAATATCCTATGACCATCAGAAAATTCAATGTAACGGCACAGGCACTGGTGTCATACCCAATGGTCAAATTTTCAGTGACAGTATTTCAGATGCAGCTAAAGACCCTTCTTTATTTTACTTACTACGATATTTCAAAGTTAGACAAAAGTGATCTGTAATTTAAATTAAGACTGTTTCATATCTAACGGCATAACCATGTAAAAGCAAAAAATCCAAGTTAAAATCCTGAAAACTCTTAATTGAATTTTAACATTCAATTTTAAATAATTGCCAATGGCCTAACAAATATGTTGTAATATGTAAGAATCAGGCTTGATATCTAGCCTATTTCCTACTTCCCAATTAATACAGCAGTGATTTACAGATACAGAAACCGATCCCCAAAAGAATAATATTATGAGGTAGAACGTCAAACGCACCTACTCAGTCATGTGTCACTTCCATATATTTTTTTAACAGCATGGTGATTAAAATGCTAACTGTGAGGAATGAATGCTAACCCTGGAAACCATGGAAACCCTGGATGCTTTGTGAAGCATCACTTGGAACAAGAAATAAAACTAAGCAACAGCAGAACATACAGGTATAAAGATTTTTCAAAATAAGTCCTAAATACAAAAAGATGTTTCTCTTAAAAAAAAAAACAAACAACTTGTTGTTCATGTCAAACAATTTTAAAGGAACCTAAATCAAGCAGAAATAGTCAGACCAAATAAAAACACTCTTACAGAAAGGCTTAAAAAGACTTATAAAACTGTTACAACACTATATTTTATTACATTAAGGACCATCTTATCACATTAAGAACTTATTTAACAAGACAGTACATAAAAACCATAACTTTTGTTTTTCCACTAGCTAAAACAAAATAATTCTTGTTTTACTAGAGAAGTAGTCGTAATACCAAGAAGCAGTCAATTAAACTATATTTGTGGCAATTAAAATAACATCTAATGATGCTGAATCATATTAAAGTACCATCTCACTGCAGCTTGTCTGTCTGCCAACAGCTACCACAGTAACGGACTGTGGAAGTGAGGAAACCATGGTGCATTGATCTAGAACTTCAGGGCTTTCATAATTTAGAATTTTTGCAAATAATTGATGGAAGGGACAGCTCAAGTAGCTTTAAACCCTGAAAATTTACAGCAGCCTTTCCACTGATAAGGAGGAAAAAAAAAAGAAAAAAAAAAAAAAGGAAAGATAACCTGTTCTAACTTTAATCTTGTTGCAACACAGGAGTTGAAAGCTAAACACATCACTACACTTGAAGCCATCATTACTCTTACCTGCTCTGGGTCACTGTCACCGTCACCACTTGACGTCTCACTGGAATTACTGTGATTTTTTTTGTGAGTGGATTTAATGTTTAAAGAAGATAATCTCGTTTTCTCCAGGCTTTTTACTCTCGTATCACCGTTTTCTTTAACTCCACTCCTTGATTTCTTGAGTTTCGGGGAGTCAGCATCATCCTCCGACTGCTCACTTTCATCCGTCGGAGCCTTTCTCTTCCGAGATTTCTCATGGCGTTTAGATTTCTTCTCTTTTTTCTCCTTCTGGTAAGGCACAGAGCAACACAGAAGAAAATTAAAATACACGCGGATGGTCCCCGCAACAGGAAACAGAGAAGAGGTTGCGGAACAATTAAAACTAAAAGTCTACGGTCTCGTTATTGTCGTGGGGCTGGTACAAAGCGACAGGTCGCTCCCTGCCGCGGCGCAGGTGCGCCCGGGAGGCGCTTCCCTGCCCACGAGGCGCACGGGCCTTCATTTTCGGGACTCTTCGCCCCGCGGGGCGCGCCCGAAAGCGCTCGCTGGGCCGCTGCGCGACGAG
>NW_010322111.1:0-22340 GCF_000700745.2 Antrostomus carolinensis
ACAGCCGTGCTTCAGGCAGCTGCTGTAGAAAAAGAGGAGGAAACTTTAAAGATGTGTTGTGCTTGGCTGCCCTTGCCTGGTGCTTTTGGCTGGCTGGGACACGACTTGCTGTGGAGACAATACCCAACATTTCCTTCTCCTCCTAAGAAAGATCCTGCAGAGAGGGAGATTTCCTTAGCAAGCAACACACCTGACATCATGTGACCACTGCTCTAATACAGACAGTATCAGCCCCAGTCTCTGAAGCACCACAGCACTTTGCTTCCTGTGGCTCAGTTTTTGCCATTGCCCGGTTTGAAGTCCAGCTCAGTGACTTGTGTGATGGGGAAGGCAGCAGGTGCACGGGAACATGTCCTGCCTTGCTTCATGCTGGACTTCTCCCACTGATTGTTTCTCCTGATGTTTCCCATGAGGACCATCTGTCCTTTTCACATCTGTAAGAGTGAGACTGTTGGAACAAATAATCCTAAGGGCAATATCATTTTGGTAGTGTGAGCTAGCACAAGGTGGAAATGAAATGGAAGGGAGTTGAGCGCTTTCAGTGTCCAAATTCAGCAGCTCAGTTAAGAAAATGTTTCTTGGAAAGGAAAGAACAGGATCATAAGTGCTGACTGGTAGTTTCCACTGGCTAGAGATGATTTTGTGCTCAATCTGTCCACTTCAGAGTTTGGTACTTCAGGTCAAATCCACCCAAAGCCTCCTTCCCTCCACAGGGCACCTCAAAGCCCTGTGCCAGTTCCCCCAGGGCCATTGGGTGCTGAGTGAGCAGTGTCCGTGTGGGTAAACCCCACAGGTGCCCTGCCAGCCTGGTCAGGTCTTTCAGGGATTTGTATTGCCTGAGAAGAAATGCTGATGTTTAGCAAACTTTAAATTTGGATTTTGCCCCCCATGTCCTTTCTATAAATCCATAAAACAGGTTTAGAAGAGGCAGGTAAAGATGGTTCTCTGTCTTCTGCCTCTTTTTCTCCTTCTTTTATTTGGGGTGCAGTTGACTGGTTTCTGGGCTGCCACTCTGTTGGCATACTTTAATTTTGCCTCATCTCACTTTTTTTTTTCAACTTGCTCTTTTCATTGCTGTTTTTTTTTCTTACCTATATGGAAAATGAACCTTATAGATCTCAGAATGGGATTTCCAGTCTCACATGTCCCAAGGAGACTGGAAACAGGGAAAAATATAATTAGTTTGAGTAAGCTTTCTCCCACTATAAGGGACACTGCCTGTTGCTCACAGCCTGCTCTGTGTTCAAGCAATCACATTGGACTGAAAAAAATCCAGGACAGATCCTGTGCTGCCATAAACTATCTGCAGAGTGCTGAGCATACACACGAGTAAAGAAACCTCATCCCTTTGACAGGACAAGGTTTGTAGGAAGAGGCAATATCTTTCACTAGCTCAGTTGGTACAGTTGGAAAAAGTATCAAACTTCAGCCCCTCTTCAAGCCCATGACAGAAGCAGCTTCTTCCAAAGCTGAGTGCCAGCTGACAGTAGTTACTCAGAGTTCAGTCCTTCTGACAAGTTGCATTATTTATTTACTTTAAAGCAGAAGTTCTAAGGCTGAAAAACTTTAGCCTAAAGCTACAGATCACTTTATAGATAGAACTTTTGTTTCACTTCAAGTCTTTGGAACTTTTTACATACCATTTCTTTAATTCAAAAGCCAACATTTTCTGCTGATAACTAAGTTTTACATCATTTCTGTAGGAGCGTGCTTGGAGATAACATCTGATTTTCTGTCCTTCTAAGAAGCAACTACTCAAGAATGAACTATGGTCATGCATACAGGATTTACTACAAGATACTACTTTTTAATAGAGTAAATGTGATGTGGACTGCCCAGCATAGCTCCTGATTTTCCTTTGGAGAGATGGGGGGGTATATCTTGGGGTGCAGCGTCTACAGCCTCTTCAGAACCCCCTCCCCAGAGGTTTAACACCATCATGGTACTTGCTAGTCACTTGGGCCACCAGTAAGAGGATATCTGCTGTCACTCATCATAATTTTCAATTTTTCCACCTCCTGCGCTCGTACCAGTGCAAGCTGTTGCCAGCATCAAGAATGTCTCTTGCTATTCAAAGTCACTGAGTATGAGATATTGCAGCAATAAACAAGGGCTGCTACCTGGCACCAAGAGGGTGGTAAAAAAAACCCCAAGCTCAGCATCCCTGTGACAAATTGCCCCAACAAATTAATAGAAGCAGCTCTCATATAAAGAAGAAAGGAATCAGCTGAAGCAATCACATTAAAAATGAATTTTGAAACAGAACAGTGGTGGGAAGAGAGGGAGGGCTTTTCCTCACACCTTTGCAAGTCCCATAGGAAAGTGGAGAAGACCCGTACCCTATGTGTGGGGACAGCGAGGTCCCTGCTAGACCCTGGCTTGTCCTGGGGAATGGGGAATGGAGATGGGACAGTGGGGACAGGTTGAGGAGCACTGTCCAGCTGCCTGGGGGGCTGTCACAGGCTGCCAGACCAGGGCAGGTGACACGGGCACAAACCCCTGCCAGCCAGGCTGGGACAGGAGGGGTGGGAGCAATGGGAGTGGGCACACTTCCCCACCAAAACCAAAACTTGTGTCCCTGGCCTGGCCTGAAGGACAATTTTAGTGCAGAGGGTGAAACCCAACCCTTCTCCTTCAGCGTGACATGGGCTGTCAGGCAGAGCTGGCAGCTCAGCTGCTGCTGTTTCAGGAACGTCGAAGCTGTTTTATCAGCACTGGGCAAGCGTGGGAAAAACCCCGGCGGGGAGCGGGGCAAGCCCAGCAGGATTTCCTGTCCTTTCCTCTCCTTTCCTTTTGCTCACGAGCCCCTTTGCCCGGCGTCAATAAAGCCTGAGCTGAGCCTAATTAACAGTGATGGCTGGGTGCTGAGTGCATGAGCAACAACCCCATGCACTCAGCCAGCACGCAGGGATGCAAAGGGTAAGCCCACATGTGTAACACACACACACACATCATTTTATTACACCTTGTAAAGCAGGGGCTGGGAACCCTCTGTGATATTTCATGCTACTGCAGTAATGCCTCCAGGTCTCCACAGGCCCCACTGGCCAAGGCAGTGATGTTGGCCCAGAGCTATCACAGACAGGAAGACAAGAGCAGGTGGAAAGCAGAATTATTGCTTCCACTTTGCAGAGTGGGAAAAGAAGGAGCCTGACCCATGGACGAGGTGGTGAGAAGAGTAATTCTGTTCTCCAACATACTCAGCCTCTGCTCCTCTGCAGCATCCTTCCTGAAAGACACATGTATTCCTGCAGCTAAACAGGCAGGTCACCAGTCACTCATGCCTGCAAAATGTTCACTGTTGGGCTATTTGTCCTTACTTCAAACAAAATATCCCACTGTAACTGCGTGCATCATTTCATTCAGTACACAATTTCAGGCTCTAGGTTGAAGCAGCCGATCAAACCACACAGATCTTTACCCCAGAGCATGTTAAACCAGTAAGCACTCAGAGTAACGCTTGGAAATTTACCCTGGCAGCTTCATAGCAGCATCTCATCATTCTGATCCTACATATCTGTCACTGTTTTCTGAGACTACTAATTGGATCATAAACTCCCTCTTCCCTTACAAAGCAGTAAATGACCAAAAGTGTTTAAAGAGCCGCCCAAGCTTGCTTCATTTGTTCCTATCCCTAAAGGCAGATGTGAAGATTAAATCTGTATGTGCCTGAGTCCATGCTCTACGTGCAGCCTCCTGGAAAGGTAGCTGAGGGAGACCTTGGGATCTTTACAGTCAGGGACCTCTGTCTTTTTGTGTGGGTGTTCTTTTGAAATCTTTTCATGGCTAGGGAGCAGGCAGCTAGCTGATGATTTCCTGACGTGCCTTTCTGTCATGTGGGAATGTCCTGCAGCTTGCCTCCAGCACTCCAGTTTGTGGCTGAGGATGCAGGAGATGCAGGATGTGGTACAGAATGCTGAGGATGCAGGAGATGCAGGATGTGGTGCAGCAGATGATGCAGGATGTGGTGGAGGACATGTGCCAAGACCTCTCATCGATCAGGATTTTGGGGCACCTGCAATTGCACCTGAGCTGACGCTGCTCTCACCATTGTTCACCTACATGTAGTTGAGTGTTTGTTGGTTCACGTTTGGTTAAGGCTGGCAGGCTCTCGCACTTCAGATAAGACAGCTGCCAAAATTAAAGTGGTTGGGTCCAGATCAGATCCATCAAGTATTCAGGTGCTGAACTCCTACTGAAATAAATGCAGGTGAGGGTTTCAAACACTATTTTGGACGTGGACTCCACTGACATTAGGAGGAGTGGTGGGAAAAGAGATCCAGGGTTACAAGGAGTAAGAAAGAAATGAACGTCAAGGTGAAAAACATACTAGTTTCATTAGAGGGTCCCAAAATACAAATATTTTATTGTTTAGAGATTTCTTGACTAAAATTTACTTGACTATGGATTTTTGTATTTCTTTCTACATTCTTCATGAAAGTTGGCACGCCTCGGTAAATGGCAGCACTTCCATGGTGTGCAGCATGGCTTGAGGCAGCAAAATCTGGCCCTAATACTAGAGTTAAGCAAACTGTTCAAATAGGAACTGAACCAAATGCCCAGATCTCCTCCCCAAACTCAAACTAAACCTGTTTTGAGGTTCAGGAATGTTTGATTAACTTTAAATAAAACAATGTTGTGTTTCTACACATCCTGCTTTCAGTATAGCCTCCAAGCAGAAATACAAAAATATGGCAGGCAGATCTGTGTTTGCACTATTTTTGGCCCAGCTGAAACCAGGAAGCACTGGAAATACCACAAAACCAGCTTTGTCTCACAGGAGATCCAGCTCCCAGGTTCTGTCACTGTTACCCAATAGAACACCATGTAACCCACATATATACAGATTTATTATTAATTTTCCAACAGATAATTCTGATAAACAAATTCCCCAAACTATCAGACATATGAAAACCCCATTTTTTTTTGCCTTTACCGTGGCAGCATACTATATGGCTACTTTAAAGTCCTTTTATTCTCATTCTTATCAAGTCATTGGCATAGTCACATAAAACCAAAATGTCTCTCGTGGTACATGATTAACAAATGGCAGCAAAGGATAACAAAGATAACAAACCAGGCATAGGCATTTTGTGCTTCATATTTGGTTTGTGGCTAATGTAAAATGCATAATACAAAAGTTTATCTCTTTGATGACTCTTTCTTGTTTGATATCTCTTTGAAAACACTCTTTATTGAATTTGCAGAGCATAAATGTGAAGACAACGGCATTATTTTAGAGGTACATATTTAGCCATATAAAATTGCCTTGTATGTCATGGCAACATTTTTAAAGCACTTCTGTGTACTAGACTTTTGCAAATTCATATTTAAAGGAACATTTAATTTTATTGCTAGAAATTATATCACTGTCAGCAAAACACAATACAAACACCCTGATTACTCAGCAATCTGCTCTACCGCAACAAAGTCATCCCAAACGATACACTACCACAGTTTCATATTTGCTAGCCAGATTTATTATATTTTCCAGATTCTAACAAGTCACAGATATTAAGAAATGCATGTTAATCATTGCCCTAATGAGAACAATATGCAGTAGCATTTAGTTTGTCACAAAAAATACAGAAGGTGAATACAGACTAAATGCACTCTAAATTCAAGGAAACCCAATCCTTCTTTCTACTAGCATATTTCTGTGAAACAGATTATGTCAGAGAACAAAACCTGAATGAACTACCTAAATTTTAGCAGGTATTTGAATATGCTTTCATCAGGCACAAAGCAAAGTAAAATGCCATTCTGACCACACCTGTGAAAGCAAAATAACCACTGTACCACTTGCTTATGTACAGAAATTATGAGCATATAAAGCACTGAAAACCTGCCCAGCATCTCTCCTTCAAAGACACCACATTTCCCCGTGTTGCATTGTTTTCAGCCAGACAACTTTGGGAGCAAACAACTATCCAACATGTGCAAGAGGACAAGAATCTGGCTTTAAATATATTTGCAAATAATAAATAAACTGCACGCCTAGAATTACAGAATAAGCCAGTTAATTTCATTTGGTAAAAGCGCAAAACTCATCACCATTCCACACTTCTGAGGGCCTGAAGGTGCATGAAGATTTGGTTTGAATTTTCTAAAGCAAAATATGCGCGCTTCCCGCGCTTTTTTCATTAGTTCTTTATTCCCCTTAAGGAAACTTTCACTCTGCCCACCAGAAAAGGACGAGGAGATGAGAAGGTTTGAAATGCTGGCTGAACAACAGAAAAGGCAGGCAACAGTGGAGTGGGTGCAAAAGAAGCAAGAGTGTCATTTCTGCTTAGATTGCAGTCACATCAGACAGAAGACATCTAAAAACTCTCTCTCTCCCTCCCATTCCTCCTCCCACCTCCCCATACTGGTCACACAGCTCTGTCTTGTGCTCCATCCAGATCACCAGGCACTATGTAAATTCTGATTTAGCCTTTACTAATTATGCACTAAGAACAACCTTTTTTTTTTTTTTTTCACTTTAAACTGGAATTATAAAGGGAGTTTTCATACTCTTTGAGTAAGGAAAGGCTTTTGAAAATAGTTCCAAAATATTAAAGCCATTTACAGTGCAGTACCTTTTAATCTCTTTGCATAGGTTAAAACTAATATTGCCTTGAAAAGTGGGTGCTCAAGTAAAATATGACTGAAAAGTGTCTCACTGCACCCTACTAGAACACTTCACCAGAAGTGTAGTAAATGCAAGAAAACTTTGGCTTACTTTTTTGGGGGGTTTACCTCTTCTTCCCCTCCTTTCACACCATCCTCCCATGAAACAGGAAAGTATTTTTTGCATGTCAGTTAGCATTTCATGAATAGAGCTACTCCAGTTTTGTTTTCAGAAAGAAAAAAAATCAGCTCAAACATTAGACAACCAGTTTCCTGAAGGGCAGAAAGAAAAAAACACAAAGCAAAATAAAAGCAAGAGAACAAATTTACATACTTCTGATGTACATTGTTTCATAGAATCACAGAATGGTTTGGGTTGGAAGGGACCTTAAATCTCATCCAGTTCCAACCCCCCTGCCATCAGCAGGGATACCTTCCACTAGACCAGGTTGCTCAAAGGTATTTTTCAGTTAGGAATGATGTCTTACCCTGGACATATTTCCACTACCCTCAAGTCCCCAGAAGTAACAACAACAAAACCTAGCTTTTCCTTCTAGATGTTACCATTATTGCAGTCTGCTTCTGCTGTCTTCTTGGAAAAAATAAATAATGAAACCTTTGCAAAAGGAAAATCAGTCACAGCTTAAATAAATAGTATCTATAAAGAGTATCTTAGTGGTATCTATATAATACAGCAACTGCATAATTGAACAGATTAATATGATAAAAGAGATCTTTTGTGTTCCATATTTTACTCAGTTAAATGTTTATGTTCTCTTTCAAATGAAAACTTACAATTCCCCAAAGAGCAACACGAAGCTTGAAAAAAATCAGGTTAGATGTCAGCAGCTGACTATTAATAACCATCTTCTCAGATAATATTTGTTTGCCCGGGGCAGCCAGTGTCCATAATCAGCATTCATCTTTCATCATCCTCAGCTGGGCTGTCTGGCAGGTGCTGGGTGGGGTGAACACCGAGGGGTCAGCAATGCCCAGACGAAGATCAAAAAAGCGAGTGGAGGTTGTCACGCTGTAGTTCTTTGTATAGGTTTCCTGTACTGGATAACAGTCTTTGACTGTGTAAACGCCCACCCAGGATTCCACTGTAACCAAGCAGAAACAGGACTACTTTAGATTACAAGAATGAATGAAGGTGTCATGATGATGTCACTCAAAATAGCGGCTGGTCCTCCAGCAAAACCTATAGGCTGGGAATGCCCATAGTTCTGTCCGTATGCATGGCAACACCAAGAAAGGCCTCAAAACTGGTATAATTTGGGCACTGTAATGACCTTAAACCTAAACATGTTGGTGTCAAGCACATTTCAAAACATGACACCGTCATGGCATCGGTATGTCACCTTTCAAGTACACCTCTACTGAAGGACTGTCACTTCTGCTTAGTCCCAAATTTAGTTGTGTTCTGCCCAAGTCTGATTTCTCTCATCTCTCACCCCACTTTCATTTCAACACCTACTCATTTCACCAGGTAAGAAATGAAATCCTCTGTTTTCCCAGGAGGCAAATTTTGGTGCTATCAGCTTGGGTAGCATGAGGACATTTTACCTTACACTCTCTTCTTGACAAGTTGAAAGGTGTGATTATTGAAAACCTGTGGTCCATTTCACAATGTTGTCCCTCAACACAGCCTTTGACAGTCTAAAACACTTAGTCATCCCAACTATGTGGGACATCCGATTCCTTTCCATGCACAGGAAGTTCTGCACTCACCTGCCCTTGGAAGCACTTGTCCTCTGCTGTGCTGAGGACTCCTTTGCACCAGCACTGACAGCCTTAGCACCTTGCTTCCATAGTTTTTGGTCCTCTATAATCTTAACTGTTATTCTTACACTGATGATATTCACCACATCTTTAATCCAAATAAACATGACCTTGCCTTTTCCATCTTACTGTCTCAAGCACAGAGGGTTTCTCTCATTAGAAGAGGAACATTTCCAAATATAACTCCAGTGCCTCCAGCTCTCCTTTCAACTCATTCCTTCTGCTCATCATCATCTATTCATATCACCATTATCATATTAATTTTTTTAATTCCTATTCCTCTCAAACATTTCTACCAGTTCATTAATTATTTCAAGACTACACTCAATGCTGATCTCCTCCATGTATGTGATGTAGCAAATTTGTCTGGTTTTTTAACTTCATTTTAACTCCACAACATGCTTATCTCAGAGGTGTTCCCTCACTTTCTTTCCCCCTCGTCCTCTGCAATCACCTCTACTTTCGCCACTATGCTATTTCTGTAGTCAATACCATCAAGGTGGTCTCCTTTGAATACCCTTCACTTTTAAATCTCTTTCATTAACCCCGTGCAACTCTTCTGTGATCTTCCCCTACCCCTTCCATCGCACACCACTTCATCCAGTTGTTTTATGTACTTCTCTTAACAGCAGAAACTCCTGAGGTTAAAATACAACATTACCTACGGTGATCATAAATCAGTTCCTCCGAGGGATGCCTGTAGCAAATTTTTAGGGTCCCGAGGAGGCTTATTTTCTATCACTCAGCACCAATCAAACATACTTTTTTTTCTGTCCTTCCAGTATTGTGTCAAATGCTGTACCACAATCACATCATCAGAAACAGAGAAGCTGTGACATGAAACACACATACAGTATCTAAAGAAAGGATGACAAGCAGAGCAATATTTAAATGTACCTTTCACGGGCATCTTAATATACCAAAAGCATTCTGACCTCCATGAGTTTGGTTTTGAGTATCCAGAAATGAAGGCTGCTTTTCCTCAACAAGTCTTCTATCAGCATTTTGAATAAAAAAAATAAGGTAAAATATGATGCTACCAAAGTAGCCTGTATCTCCACTGAAACCTTTATAATTTTAACAGAAATATAATTTCTAGAATCCAAGCCAATTATTAGCTGAAAGGTAGATGGGCAGACAACTTTAAGGCATTATTTTTATGAATGATCATACACAAAAGCACTGGAGATACAAAATACTACAGGATAAGAATCACACATCATTAACTGAATGTATCTGGATATTAAGTTCTGTAAAAGTTCCAAAAATATCAGGTCTGAAAAACAAAATTCTTGGAGTAAGTGATAATTTGCCTCTTGTAGAATAACACAGGATATATCGACCTACTTACAGAGGTCTGACAAACTTATCCTTCATTTTATTCTTCATTCTTTTTACTTTTATTCAAGAAAGTTATTTCCCCTGGTTAAATGCTTAGATTCATAACCAGCCTATATATTAGGCGTCTATAACTGTAAGTATTGCATTAGCTGATTAGTGGCATAAATTTCATGGGGGCTTTAAAATTATTTTTATAGTTGTCTGGGTCATTTGTAAACCACAGATGAAATTGAAGCCAATGGGCTAATAAATTGTTACACGTTCAAAACCTAACACGCTGTACCTTGGAAAATTCAGTCTACCTTCTTTTATGACGCAGGTGTTCAGCTGCCAAGTGCAGAACTAAGCTTTGCCAGCAGATGTTTCTTATTAGTGTAGCAGATAACAAGACTTAGGTGCATATTAAGGATGCCCATTGCTGCAGAACGATGTCATTGGATGTATTCTATGATAACATTTGCTAGTAGTGTGTAGACACACACTGACACCTGCTTTGTTTCTCTTATACACACTCCATTTTGAGTGTGCCCGTAATTATATTACCAGTTCTCCCCTAGATAAATTTTGGATACAGGCTGCTGGATTCAGATGCAAAATGACGCTGTTCCATGCCAAAATCTGTATGATAGGAACTAAAATACAATCAAGTCCCTTGGACATATTTAATCCTGCTGAGACATGAAACATTTTCTTAATAAAATGCATTGATAATAAAACTACGTGCTGTGCACAGGGTATATTTATTATTTCTTCCAGTAAAGTTTATAGAAATATGGAAAGCTGGGGTGAAACGTGAATAATTTTATTTTTCCCTGGGTAGCAGAGGCAATGCTTATTATTAAGATGAAACAAAAGCAGGCACATACATTTCCTGGCTGGTTTTCTGTCAGACCATTCCTGTACCATAATTTTGTCTCCAGGTCCCCCAATGTAGTACTGATCTTCATAAGTTGAATTGGCAGGAATATCATATGGATCCCACGGCTCTGTCAGAGCAATCTTCGAGCACAGCTTTGTAACTTGTTCAATCTGAAACATCACTGCATCTTTGTAGAGCAATATATACTCAAAGAATCTGAAACATTTAAAAAAAAAGGCAGTTAATAGATATAGTTTTTTCTATATTAAGCAAGAAGCATTGCTGATAAGTAAGCTTGCCTGTGACTTCTCAGTATAGGACCATTTTCACTTGCATTAAACTTTGCCAAACTTTTGAGAAAGGCTAACCAGTTGGGCTGAAATTTCCCATGCTGAAAGTTTGTCTCAGCTGACTCTTTCCAAAATAAATACATCACGCTGAACTGCTTCAGCCATTTCTGAGAACAACAGAACAAATTTTCTGAGAACAACTGAGAGAAAAACATGTTATTATTCCTAGTTTTGTGTTTTGGTTTTTTTTTTTTTTTTTTTTTTTTTTTAATAACTGTTTCATTAAAAAGCTCTAGTGCCTCCATGTTTTGGAGAAAGGACTTGAAATTTGGCAGGGGAAAAGTTTTTATTAAAAGTTGTCCAGATTTGTGTAAGTTATAAGCCTTTGAAAAAATCTGCTTGCATAGGCCGGATAGATTCAATTCTCTATGAATGTGGTAAAGCCTTTCTCTGTGCTGGTTAGATGTGGTATTTGCCATCCTCACAGATGCTCCTTCAATGGCAACCCATGTAGGACATGCCGGTGAAGGGGGAATTACATGGTCCCAAGTGCAGAATTGAGAGGTTCTTCCTCTTAATGGCAAAGTTTCTCTTTGGAAGCCACCAGAATCAAGAAGCAGTGAAAGGAGAAAGTAGAGCAGCAAAATAGTAAGGCAGATACAGAGAGGTGTGGAGATCAATGAACTTGAAAGGCCAGAAGGTGAGGTCAACAAAATGGGTAGTTAATAAGGGTTTAGCTATAGAGTGACCAAGCCCTGCTCTGATGATAAACCTTTTAATGGACATTTTCATCTAATTACTACTTATAGCAGTTGGATCTACCACAAACACTGTAACTTTGCTTCTATACCTACAAAAAGGAGGTTGTATGATCCTTACCTTATAACTGGGGACAGAAACAAGAGAAACTGAAATCAAAATTACCAAAGTATCAGCTGATTTTGAATATGCAACCAGGAACACCAGAAGCCTAACTTCTCCAGGGTACTTAGCATTATCAATCAGATGATGAGTTGTTCAAAGCACAACTCAAAGCATCCTTGTGCATGCTCTGCACCTTTTGCAAGGGAGATCCAGGAGTCACTCTCTAAACCCTCCCAAAACTGTGCACTCATTATTAGAGACTTCCTGTGAATATCTCAGCTCAAGTATTTGGCTACAGTCTACTCTTATGCAGTGTCTCTGGAGAAAAGGAAGAGATGGTATTAACTCCCTTGAACAGCTTCATCTTGCCTACCTGTAAAAGCATCTCTTTCCATCTGTAATTCACAGAATCCCAGAATTGCCCAGACTGGAAAAGACCTTTAAGGTCATTGAGTCCAATCATTAACCTCACACTGACAACTCCCCAACTAACCCATGTCCCTCAGCACTATGTCTACATGACTCTTCAATCCCTCCAGGGATGGGGACTCCACCACTGCCCTGGGCAACTCCTTCCAATGCCTGAGAACCCTTTCAGCAAAGAAATTCTTCCTCACATCCAATCTCAACTGCCCTTGGTGCAACTTGAGGCTGTTTCCTCTTGTCCTGTCACTTGTTCCTTGGTTGAACAGACCCACCCGCACCTCTCTCCACCCTCCTTTCAGGGAGTTGTAGAGAGTCAGAAGGTCTCCCCTCAGCCTCCTCTTCTCCAGGCTCAACAACCCCAGTTCCCTCAGCTGCTCCTCATCACACTTGTTCTCCAGACCCTTCCCCAGCTCCATTGCCCTTCTCTGGACACTCCAGCACCTCCTTCTTGGAGTGAGGGGCTCAAAACTGAACACAGTACTCGAGATGGTATTCTTTCTGGTATTTCCCAACTCCTGCATGTTTCTCTTTGCAGTCTTCACATTCTTTTGGGGAGGATGTAAAGTTTCCATAAAATAGGGCAGACAACAAAACAATTTACAGATTTAATTGTTGCACTACGCAATTGCATCAGACAGGAATCACTTCACCCACCACTGACACAGAGACATTTAAAGGTTGCACTATGAGAATTATCTAAGCATGGTTAAAAGCATCTGAGTAGCATTCCCACCACTTCTTGAGGAGATAATTTATCCAGCATGTGTGGAAACACAGGCAGGCTAAATGGCATTAGCTGAATGGAACTGTGACGAAGAACACAATAGGGGACAAGGAGGCTGACAGGAGGTAAGCTGGGGCATACCTCTCACGCATGACCTTGCACATCATGGGAGGTAGCTTGTCCTGGTTTCCATGAGGGAGTCAGTCACCAGGAACTTCTCACATATTAACAAGATTCACAGGGAGAGGCTGAGAAGCTGCAAGATTATATATTAGCTTCACTGTGGTAAATCATTCTCCTGCCCATATCTTAAAATATTCCTGCTTCCGTGGTGACTTGTACCAACCTAAACTCACTTGCCATTTTCTTAGTCAAAGGCAATGTCTCCACGGCCGTGATATGCTACTGAAGAATTCAGTCTATATAAACTGGTTCCTTACCAGTGACCATGTAAGGACATGCACAACTTTTATATCACGTTCAATCCAGAGAACATACTCACAAGAACACTAAAATACATTTATTTATGTGTTTGCAACCACGCTCTAATGACTCAATTACTGTTCTGCTGACTGCCCAGCAGCTCCCATAAAAGTGGGATGGAGAATGCCTTACAGATGAGTCTATCAATGTGTTTGAAATATTTGAGTGATAATACAGTCACTTTGTGAAAGAACAAAAAAGCAATACATTAGCAAAGCATTACAAACTATTGGGAATAAAATTTAAACAATTACATTTCTTTTTTATTTTAAATCCTTACTTAAAACTTATTTCACACAGAAATTTTATTCGCCTTTTTAATCATATTTTTTTCACATTTTCTTTTTCTTTTCCTTTATAAATTATTTCATGGAATAAATATCTTTTGTTCTAGATTTTGTAACCTGTGAATTGATATAACTGCATGAGGGACATGTGCCACCTTTACTCAAGTGAAACAGTAGTTCAAACTTCAATCTGACAAATCCACGTATTAAACTTTCAGCACATGCATAGCCACTGTGACTTCAACAGATGGCCTCAATACTTGCAGAAGGAGAGCCACAACCCAAAAAAGCCTCCTTTCTTGACTCTGCTGTCTTCCATGCAGACAGCAAGATGTGCATTACGAAACAACAATGAAAAGAAGAATTAGAAAAATCCAAACAAATCAAACCCATCATCAAGTGTCTCTCTGCCACCCATTCTGCAGAGCAAAAGGCTCCACCACCTACATTTTTGGTTCTGGGAGAGGCAGAGTGAACATATGTGGACCAGACACCAGTTGTATGATTCGATGTGGTGCTGGGATGAGCTCAGCAGCTACGGCGGCACGCACACAAGATGAGAACTGCAGGGAGTGTGGCTCTACTCACTGTGCGTGGCAGCCCTGGGTAAGCAGTGAACATGATTTACACTGTCATTATTCAACCCGGATGTACTTCACATCCAAGTTTTCAAGAGAATTGCTCCTGTGTGTGTCCTGGAAAGAGCAATCTAAGATTACACAGGATCTCAGTTTTACTGCGTATGAAAGATGAATGGTTAAGTTGTTGTTTTACAAAGAGAACTATTTATCAGCCAAAATTAATAACAAAATGTGCATGAATATAAAAATGACAATCTAGCATATTTTAAAGCAAAATATTTAAAAATAATTTCCTTTTTTTTTTTTTAACACCAGCACCAGCCAAGTCCTAAGTGTACTGCCTCTATTTGTTTTAGGTGCCTGAGGTTTCATTTGCTGCTTGAGGGGAAGCACACAGTGAAAATAGGTCTTGGCAAAGAAAGAGAAGAATAAATGATTTTTAATTAGTTCGTTTTTTTCCGAAAAAGTAACATATTTGCAGCTTGTGCCCACCTCTAACATTATTTTTATAATAACTTCATTCCCTAAACTGTAACTTCAAGAAAGTCCCAACCTGTTCACTGGGCACCTCTGAACAGATTTGGAGAAGTTACTTGGACAAGTTACCCTATTTGCCCGACTGAGATTATTTCCCTTCCTTCCCTATCCTATTCCATCCTACCCTGTCCTACACCTCACCCCCTTTGTACCCTTACACCCTTAATATGACTCTCTGTAGTCCTTAATACTCCCTTTGTCTGTGCCTGAAAATTGATAAATTCCAGCATATAAAGACACACATGTTTTTTGCTCCTATGTTTTAAAGAATTTCTTAACACTGGCCCATATCCTGCACAAATAATTCCATTGACTTTTCTGGAAGGAATCACGTCAGACAGGTGGGACACATGCTGCGTTCAGTGCTCACTTCTCCTGAGCTAAGGAAAGTATTTTTCTCAACAAGAGAGCAACTGAATTCAATGCAAGGGCAGAATACCATGCCCACACAATCAGGAGGCGAAGCACTTGAGGAGTACTGCAAGGAGTGGGTGTGCATCCAAATTCCATCCTACTTCTGAGATTCCTCCTGAAATCTGGGGAGATAGTTAGAGGTGCCTCCCAGAAGACAGTCCAGGTAACATAGAGACACACTCTTGGACCCTCATATATATGATTGAAACCAATAAATTTGTCTAACAACTTGTCTTTTGAGTGGATCATTGCTCTGCATGCTACTAATGCAATTCAAAACAATGAGTTATTTTTTAATATTTGTTAGGGGAAAAAGAAGTCTTTAGACTTAAGCCCACGCTATCAGCTCTGTTTCAGGTACCCAGTCTGCACCGAGTCCTGCTTAAAACTATGCCCTATGCGGAGGTCCTTCCCAGCTGTCAGTCCTGAAGCACGCTACCCAGCCTGTCACCTAACACACCTGCCTGACTCCCAGGGTTTACTTCTGCACTTCTGAAGGCTTCCTCGTGAGCCTCAAACCTAGAAGGAAGGAGCTGCTCGCTGTCCAATTGCCTTCATGGTGACTCAGAGGAGCAGAGGTGCTGGCGGTGGCATGCCAAGACCCGCGTGATGTATCGAAGCACATCAGACAAGGCCATTTGCTAGAGAGAAGCAAAATAATGGTCTGAGGCTGAGCCTGGGTAAAAGAAATTCTTTGTGTGCCAAATGTGGCTCTGCATCACTTCGTTCTGTGGCTTTGGACAAGTAATTTACAGTACCAGAGCCTTAAAATGCCATTCTTGTTATTTATTTTTTGATTGCTGAAGCACTGAAGAGACACTAATCAGGGATCAAGAACCAGTTGCATGAGGCATTGTATTAACAAAGAATAAAACCACAATTCCTGTCCCAAAAACCAATGGAATAATGGTTCTTGTAAAACAGCCTCTCCTTTCCTGCAGAGACATATGGGCTTTCATGCATCCAGGGTTTTAACCTGTTAATTCAGATTTCCCAGCTGCAGCTATTGTATCCTTAAAACTCTCACTCACGTTAATCGAACTTATATTATTTATATCTAAGTAATTATTATAAAGGCATTGAAAAATGAAAGCAAAATTTTATGTATTATTTGTATCAGAGATATTGCATTACTCAGCAGGGAACAGTATTTCATAGAATCATAGAATGGTTTGGATTGGAAGGGCCCTTAAAGATCATCCAGTTCCAACCCCCCTGCCATCAGCAGGGACACCTTCCACTAGACCAGGTTGCTCAAAGCCTCATCCAGCCTGGCCTTGAACACTTCCAGGGAGGGGGCATCCACAGCTTCTCTGGGCAACCTGTTCCAGTGTCTGACCACCCTCACAGTGAAGAACTTCTTCCTAATATCTAATCTAAACCTCCCCTCTTTCAGTTTAAACCCAATTTGCTGTTTAAGATATCAAGCTGAGGTCACTGCAATTATTCCAAAGTTAACTTTGCTTTCTCTGTTGAGATTAACCGAAAGCTTGAAGCATCTGTCTGTCTTTGTGGTATTACTTAATTCTTTGCTGGTTCTGTTTGTAAAAAGGCATTTTTAAACACTGTGAAAGAACTTAATTTAAGAAGTTAATTCTAATTAGAAGAAATTTCACTAAAAATATCCCAAACAAATTTGCTGTTCTAGTGTGCACGGACAGGTACATCCAAGTAAGTAATTCTTGAGTTATCTTCCATCCTCTTGATAACATCCCCCACAACAATACCACTATTTTTTACATATTTCTTATTGAGGAAAGATGTACTAGGAGAATGGGAACCTTTACTAGAAGGGTGACTACAAAAAACCTCATTTTCTCAGCTCTTTAGATTAAGAACATTTTCAAAGGAGCAAAGCTGCCAAGTAGACACACAGACGGTTGATAAACACTCATCAGGTCAAGAACATTCATCTGCTTTTGGAAAGCTCTGTCGAGCTCATTTCAAAACTGAGAAGCATTCGTTTTTCGGTATATTTCTGGGAACTCCTTTCCTCTTTCCCATGAAGTTTTCGGTAATTTCAGACTTGTGTTTTTCTTCTGGTGTATCAGACCTCAACAACAACAGTAATTTACCATATTTGATCTCACATGTTTGGCAGTGGTGCTGGACTATGGTATATTGTACAAATATAATATTGTGCAAATACATGTGACAGTAAATGTCATCTGATATTGTGTAAAAGCAGTATTTTTTAGTCTGACTTAAATCACTCACAGATTGTAAAGGTCTTTTTTTATTTTCAAGGCAACCAAGCCCACCATATCAGGTAGCTAATTATCAAAGTATATGAAGAACTTTGAGAGCACTACCAGTTTCTGAAGCAGAGAGAATTAGGCTATTTAAGTTCTGTTGATTATGAAGTTTGTGTAGAAAGAAAACCTTAAATACAGGAATTGAAAGCTGGAAAGTCAAAGCTACACCAGCTAAAGGATGACATATCTTTGTGACTTTAATTATGAAACTCAATTAAAAAAAATTATGCAATGTCTTATTTTTTTAATTGTTTGTCTGCAAACTAGATTAGCTATTTTGGCAAACGCTAAGGGAAATTAAGTTCTTCATCAAGAACTCTGTTTCCCTTGCTGTCCCTTTATGGCTATTTGACATTCCATAATAATCAGTCTGATCCACCAAGTTGCACCCCTGAGAACAACACATTCAAGTTGAAATTGAGGAAAACAATAAAGCGTTGTGGTTAAGGGAGTTGTGTTTTGCAAGGGGCTAAAAGATGCACTGTCCTCAATAGAGAGCATCTGTGTGTTTCCATAAGTAATGGTATATTCAGGAATTGGAGCCCTCGGTAGACAACAGCATAGCTCAAAAGGAAAAAGATGTGGCCAGAATACCATAATGCTTTCCAATGAATCAATGGAATCACCTCCTAGGGAATAGGGTATATACTACTAGAACCACATGATATCAATATATACTTGAGGTCAGAGATTATTTTCCTCTTCTGGGTTTGTAAAAAAGTTGAGCACAGTGAGGTTTTGCTGCCCTGAGTAGGTTAATAATAATAATAAAGGTTACTGGAAAATCACAGCAGGGCTTAAGACGAGACCAAAAAGGATGAGGAGGACCAGGACTCACCTTCAATATATACTAAAAACTTTAGGAAGAATAGAATAATGGCAAGGGAAATGACAAGAGGTACATTACCATTTAGTTATCATATTTCTCATCCTCTTTGTGCTACATACAGAAGGGAAGTAAGTAACTCAAAGGGAAGAGTGGATGCTCAAAACTGAGATGTGGAAATGCTCTTTTGAGCGTGGAGCATTGTAATTATACTAAGGCTATGACCTTGGAAAAATGTAAGAAAAAGGAAGTAGAAAATAAACATGAGAGAGCCAGATAAAGAATGGTTACAAAGATTATCTCAAAAAAAAAAAAAAGAACAAAAAACCAACATAAAAGACATACTTGTGTTCCTGTTTTTAATTTTACCTCTAATTGTCAGATTTATCTGGAGTTTTCACACCTTTCTCTGAATCAGATTCAGAGACAGGATATTAAATTGGATCTTAGCTCTGCCCCAATATGATAATTTCTATTTTACACACCAGAAAGGAATAGTAGAATGCAGTCCCTAATCACAAATAACTAAACTTAAACAATCTCCTTTTTCCAGATGCTTACTTTGGAATAAAAGAATAATAAAAAATAAGCACCATTTTTTTCAGCTAGGACTGGGCACTGCAGCTTCTTGTACATCTTAATTTCTGTGTATAAACAAGAGAAGGATCTTCCAGCACCATGAACAGGGAGTATATTAAATTCAGGAGAGCTACATTGCTCTTCACTGAGATGGTAAATCCCATAATTGTCCAGTTAGTTGCTTTTCAGTATGCATTTCTATATAAAAAGTAATCACAAAAAGTCTGAGGAACAGATTGCCCTTTGAAACAGATGGGGAGTAGGTACCTATTCTGACAGAGCAAACTTTTCTTTCACAACGGAATATTCCCTGGAAAGATTTGTGAGGACTGTGCGCTTATACCAGATTACTGCCCCACGAGGTAATGATTTCCACCTTCCATCTGCAATGATTTCCTTAAGAGGGATGATTCAGGTCTTTCAGATATCTGTCCAATGTGAAAAAATACAAAAAAACCCACTAGGTCTGTTTTGAAGGGAGTTTGGAAATCAGGCCAGATAAGATAATCAGACAACACGGTTTGGAAGCTAAACACACTTTAGCTTTCTAACATCTTTATCCAAAGCTGTAAGTATAACTTATTTGTGAAAGATGGAGATTCACTTCACTGGAAATAAATGCAATCTCAGGTCCTGGCACTGCACTTCATTCTCCCTCCCCACTTGTGCAGGTCTTTTTCTTCTTCCTTCAGCAGCTGCCAATCAAAAGTAATACTGTTTGTTGAGTACAGAAATTAGTGACTAGATTCAAATACAAAGTGTTGTTGCGTTAGAAGTTCAGGTGGAGCTGATTGAAAGTGTGCAAAATAAAAGAATTATGAGAAAGAAGGGAATGCCTATGCGAGAGAAAACATATCATTAGGGACAGATGTTAATTGCTCGATGGTTATAAAGCAAATGACATTTTGAACACATATGCATTGAGATGTGGTACAGTACACAGTAAGGATTTAGATGGGCAAGTTTACAGTTCTGGGTCAATTAGGGAGGTCATTTATTCTGTTCTGCTTAAATCTGATGAGGTCAGAGTGGTAATGCTGTTCCTGGTTGTAGATGCCACACTTAAGGGAACAGATAAACAGATGGGAAATAGTCCAGGGGAGAGCAGGAGTGGTGTGATGTTTAAGAAACAGGACCTATGAAGAAACTGAGCATGTTTAGTCTACAAAAGGAAGACTGTGGTAGGACACATGATAAGCTGTCCAGTATATAAAAAGCTAAAAAAGAATACCAATTGTTCTCCACATTACCTGAAGGTAGCATTGGAAGAAAACAGCATCACTTTAAGCAAGGAGGGTGTATTTAGGAGATACTCTGAAACATCTGTATGTGTGTCTTCTTACATTCCCGCTTTTACAAGAACTGGTAAGAAAACCAGGGTCAGAGATCCCAAATAAAGCTTTGCTTCTCTGGGATGGAGGAACAGGTTATATGGTGACTTGGAGACCTTCCAAGCCTTACACGCAGGTGATTAGAGAATATAGATGGCTGCTCATCCTTTCTGGTGACAAGCTTAATCAATTACTCCTGACATTATCAGTTCTATGACTTGGATCCTTGACACTGCTACCTGCCCAAAGGTGCTGCACAATCTTTGGGGATCCCTTTCTGAGACCTCTCAAAAGCAACGGTGGCAACTGTGCATCCTCTCTGAGGAGTCACAGGAGAGGGCTGAGCCTCCACCTTCTTTCACACAGGGAACCTGGGGATTTGAGGGATGGTGCCATCTCCTGTGCACTGATGACCCTCAGCTCTGTTTGCTTTTACAGTTAACCTCAGTTACACCGTCATGCTGTTTTCAGTGCTGAATGAGTTAAAGACAAATACTGTCTAAAATCAGACTGGGGAGAAAGGGTTCGTATGATACATGCTCAGCATTCAAAGGTCAAACTATCTGTTAAAATTGCTCTTCACAAAACTGTTTTTTTGTTCATCTATTGAGTTATTGTGCTTGGGGACAGACTTTTTAGCAGGGCCTGTAGCGATAGGACAAGGGGTAATGGTTTTAAACTAAAAGAGGGCAGATTTAGACTAGATATAAGGAGGAATTTTTTTTACAATTAGCGTGGTGAAACACTGGCCCAGGTTGCCCAGAGGGGTGGTAGAAGCCCCATCCCTGGAAACATTCAAGGTCAGGTTGGACAGGGCTCTGAACAACCTGGTCTAGTTGAAGATGTCCCTGCTCAGTGCAGAAGGGCTGGACTAGATGACCTTTAAAGGTCCCTTCCAAGACAAACTATTCTATGATTCGATTATTTTTGTTATTACAATTGTCCAGTAACCCACAGCTTCTCTGCCTTCTGGGGGGAACTTTCAGCAGTCACCACACATATACTGCTTGTAGGAATCCTCCGTAAGCAATATCCACGATACATCACAAGAAACTGGCAGACCTCAGTATGTTCTTAAAAATCAGCTGGACTGCAGATACATAAATCATTAGTAGATGAATATGAATTCCAAAACCCTTTTCTTCAAATTATTGAGTACTCACTTTAGGGTACACATCGGTGTATTTGATGCAGAACCATTTCACAGATTACCTGTCAGTCCAGCCCAGAAACAACAGTTGCTGAAGTCATAGCAACCAGCTAAAGTAAGTAAGGCTAAGAATACATTTCTATTTTTAAGAATGTTTGTAGCCATTTCAATTGTATTAAAAACCTGACACATTTATTTTTCATTCAAGGACAGTTCTAAGAAGCAGTAGCAAAGAGGGCAAGACCTGTAAATAATATTGGTATAAATATACTGCACTGGCACAGCTGAAAGTTTTCCATTACTCAGGAAAAGGTCACTAGACCTATTGAACATGTTTAGACTACTCATGCTGCTTAAAACATGACAGAAATAGCTTTACCATTTAGCATCTGACACAAATACAAACTGAAGTCTTTAGCAAACAGGTATGGCTACCTCATTTTGGGCTGGTTTCCTGACACAGAGCCCAGTGTCATACATACAGTGCCAGGGAGCCAGTTTTCTTTGAGCTTTTCTTAATTAATATGAATTCAGAACTTTTGTATATGCCAAAACTATTTCCTTTTACCATTCCTATAACCATAACAAATCTGAAAACAACTCGTTTTTAAAGTACAAATTACTTCATAATTATTTAAAATTTAAAGTGTCTCATATTTGCATACTGTATTTTTTTTACTGTTTCTAATTGTGTTATTTTATACATTTAATAGGTAAGATTTTAAAAACTGATCAGTGATTTTGAGCAGCTTCCTATTTTGAATGTTCAACTTGAAGATACTTGAAAAGGGCAAGTTTTCAGAGGGACAGTATTCAGTATTTTCTGAAATTCAATGTAACCATTGCAAAGTTGAGCTGCCCAACATTACTAGATACTTTTTTCTGTTCAAAGACAGCATAAGAAACTCCTGAATTCTCTCCCCAGAGAAATGCATCAGTAGAAGTCACTTTTCTGCCCATCAGATTTTCCCTCTCATCTCTCAAGTTTCCCCTGGCTGTCAA